>NW_016908735.1:105780-137141 GCF_001483705.2 Eufriesea mexicana | reverse complement strand
AATAATTAACCAAGAATAAAATGGAGTAATTAATGATTAATGAAAAGTAGCAATTAATCAAAAATACAAGATACTAATTAATCACGAATAAAACCTAATAATTAACCAACAATAAAGTGTAGAAGTTAACAATTAATAAAAATTAATGGTTAATAAGTTTATTCGGAGAAAATATTTCACAAGAACCAAGTCCAAGTTATTTCCATCTACAGTCAAGTTCAATCAGCCTAGAAACTTACTGCAACCTAACCAGTTCCAAGTCTTGACTACCTGTTTGCGAGCCATCAACACTTGCACAGCCAATAATGTGACCAGAAGTTGCCCTTAAACTACTTCAACAACCGACAGACATTCTCTGATCGGACCGACGAAGTTCACCATCGATTTACCTATTATCAAATTACACGATAATGTATCGTGTGTCATTACCAGTCAGACAGTCACTTCTAGTCTGAGATAGTACCATTCATAACTATGCAAGTCTATAATATCATTCACAACTGTGCAAGCCATACTTTGTCTGCATACTTCCATTTCATTACAAAAGCTACACAGATTTTAATTAAGATGTTAAAATAAGTCAATAATTAAAATGTTATTGACTTTATTCTATATATCCAAATATTTTTATGAGTTGCCATGATATATTATAACATGCAATGACTTGTACAAAATATAAACAACATATAATATAAAATATAAGATATAAAGATTCCTATTATAAACTAAAAATTATTATTGTTGTTATTATTATTAAATATCCATCTTTATTTTATATTCTTTTCTATATTATACTAACATATTATTTCCAAATCATTTTAAACTCACAGCAGAATTTATCCTCGCAAAATGTACCACATATAAAAATTGTCATAATTAATGTTGGAAAAGTCCTTATTGTAAATTAAAAATTGCCATTATCAGGTATCCATCTGCTCTATTTTATATCCTTATGTACGTGAAAAGTCTGAACAGAAATTTCTAAACTTGGAACAGACGACGATTGGATACTAAATACTAAATGAACCATATATATGAAACGAAAATTCGTAAAAAAGTAACCGATTATTGACACATGGATCGATGCCTATAAATACTTTTTTCGTACAGTGACTGCAATTATATCTCGAATCTAAATGAGTAAACCATCGTCCATCGTCCATCAACTTCCCCAGGCTTTCGAGTAATTACAAACGCACGAGTCGGCTCAGGGAATTGGTAATTTACCATTTCCCGTGGACATTTTTGCACTTTCGCCTCGTTGATATCTCCCGTCGACTGACACAATCGAGAAATGGAAAGATTACCGTGCAACGTTAACCACTTTGATGATGATTGACGTCAACATTCACCTTGACGCGTAATGGTACCATACGCGATTATAATGTTGGCTTTCTTTGAATCGGCCTCTCTCTCTCAAGGATCGTTATCGGTGCTGATTACTTAATATTATTTCTTATTTATTGTAGACCAAGGTACGATTAATGGCCCGAGCATCGTGCATAGGGATCGTTGGTCTGGTGCTCTGGATCGAGTTCAACGTTAAAGTTCTTATTACGCAGTAGATAGTTGGCTGGATTAGGAGGTTAATTGATCTCTGCTTCCTTCAAACTGAGCCTCAGATATGCAAATTAGGGTGTACGATGAGTAGGCATACGAGAAAATGGTAACGGGATTTTTATACCAGCAGCGATACCGAGAAGCGAAAATTAATTATATTGTGTTTTTATTACACAATATGTAGAACTATAATAAACAATGCATTGTTTATAATTATTGGAGTAGAAATTTATTTTTTATATTTTTCATCAGGATTTTGTTTATGTATATTGTTATTTATTATTTCTTAAAATATTATTTCAGGTATCGATTGTGAGAGTACACCAATATTAATTAATACTTAAAAATCATTTTTATATTAGAGAGGAATATGCATTCTATAATTTATTTTTCATATTGTATGTGATAGAAACAAACAGAAAAAATTTTATACCAGGAGCAATACCGAGAAGCGAAAATTAATTATATTGTATTTTATTACACAATATATGGAACTATAATAAACAATGCGTTGTTTATAATTAGTGGAGTAGAATTTTATTTTCTATATTTTTTACCAGGATTTTGTTTTTGTACTTTGTTATTTATTATTTCTTAAAATTTTATTTCACACCTTGATTGTAAGAGTGCTTCAATATTAATTAGTATTTAAAAGTTATTTGTATATTAGGGAGGGATATGCATTCTATAATTTATTTTTCATATTGTATGTAATAGAAACAAACAGAAAAATGATTCTATATGTTTCGGTAATGTGATCTACTAAATTGAATTTTTGCTATTGTACAATACTTTATTAAGTTCATTTAATTATTTTATTAAATTTTATACACTATTTTTAGAAATTTTACTAATTTTTTCTATTTAATTTTCTATACTTAAGCAGCATGACTTTGAAAGAATTCAAATTTCGATTATTACACATCATCATTTTTAGCCTCAAATACCTTGCACATCTAATCACACAAATTATAAACGAGTCCCTTATATTTCTTACTATCAATTAAGATGCAATAAAAATCATGAATGAAAGATAAATATCGTAAAGCGAAGGTGATATTTCAAGAAATTTATTATTACGAAACACATCCTTTCTGTGACGTAGTACAAATTGCAACTGAGTTACAAGGTATTCACAAGGAAGGATAATTTAGCAAAACATGCATGAGATTCAAGAAAACACGTAACCATAAACGCGTGTCAAATTAATTCAACCTACGTAACAGCTAGATAAACATTTGAACTTAAATGTTTTTTAATTTATTCATGACTTGCACCCCTAATTGCCCAACAGCTTCACACAGTGATATTCTAGAGATCTCTTCCAACCTCGTCCCCAAAAGAGAGAATTAATTTAATTTCGAACGGAATAAAATAATGCTCAAAAATTTTTGAATAATCCTCATAGGCGTAAGAGTAATCAAATCTCTGGTAAACAATTGTTCGCCGATTGACATCATACTTCAAACAGTGTTCGATCATCGATAGTAGGATGATAATGGATAAACGAAGAGAAGAAGAAGAAGAAGAATAGCTTTCGGGAACCTTCCGTCTCGTGTGAATCACTTGAACATAATTTGCGTCACGTTCCGGGCAATAATACATTTCTGATGTTTGTAGATATCTTAAATTACATCTACAGTATTATTGTGGAATTACAGCGAAATTTACGTCATTGAACACTCAAACACACTCGTTATCTTCGTTAAGGAAAGGTTTTTGATTCTTATTATATAAAGAGTTACCACTCATCAGTGCCTCACAGTCGTTTCGATTTGGAACAAAAGGAAGGATCTGCAGGATCTCAGGGCAATTTAGAAAAATCAAATAAACGTAAGACCACGTTCCTTAAAATAAAGATTTCGACATTTCTTACGCCTTTATATATTTTCACATATTCACATTCTTATCTTGGTTAAAATAATTCTGAAATTTGAAGAGTTCGAGGGTTCTATGATCCAAGAGTTTCACTTGTAATTGTACTATAATGTAAAGATATAAATGAGATATTTAAAGGACACGAGAAATAGTTTAATTACAAATATCATATCAATAATATTCATAAATTTATCATTTGTCAATAATTTTTATAAAACCTCTAAAATCATTTTCTAATTAATTCAATTCCTAATTTGATTATTTAAAAATTCCCAATTTTAATTCCAGTGAAATATCAGTGAATGATTGAATTATTCAGTTTAATTAATAAGCAATCAAAAATGTAAGTGAGATACTAAAAATTTAAGAAACGCATAAAATATTTCAATTTGCCAATTAAATAAACAATTACAATATTGCAAATATTACACCCGTAGTGTTTATAAATTTATCATTTGTCAATAATTTCTATAAATTCTCTAAAATCATTTTACAATTATTTCAATTCCTGATTTATCCCTTTGCACTCAAGAGGCACCTCGCCATTTAATCACATTCTAAAGATCGACGTTAATTAATATATACAATCTAAAATTACTCAACGATACGTGGAATGTCGAGGTAAAACAATTGCACGTCTTAATTTGCATACGATTTCTTATTTACCGTTTTAAAAATATCCTCGACTTTATGGCAGAAAGTCTTCGAATTACTATTTTTCTGTAACGAAAGAATAAATAGAAGAGATAAAAATTGTTTAAAAGTTCCTGATTAATTCCGAATCCTAATTCCTGTGAAGTATCAGCGAGTAATTCTGGCAAGAATGCACAGGTGCGAAGAATTATTATCATCAGCGAGAAACTTCGTTTGATGTCGAGGACTCGTCAAAGGACCCAAAGATGGCCATAGAAATAAGATTCGAGGGTCTTTAGTTATTGCTCAGATATCGGGTGAAAAAGGTGGCCATTTAACGTTGTGCACCTGTCGACGTACCTGAATCAAGCTGACTTTGTGTCTTCACGACGGCCTTGTAAATATCGAGGCGTTGTACAAAGCAGCTCGATAAAAGCAAGCCGCGGTTACTTTTTACTGACGAGATAAAATAAGGGTCGGTCGCTCGAGACAATCGACCCTGATCGCCATTCGATCGGAGAATGAATATTAACGTGACACACACGAACGTACACTTAACACCCCTGTGTTTCACACTGTTACAGATTGACAAGATGCCACTGTCAGAGTTCCGTAAAAAGAAGTTACTCTTCGTTTTCAACACCTTCTTCGGTGAGTAAACAACGTCTTTGTATCTTGTCATCCTTCGTGAGCTCAATCTCACTTCTTCATTGATTGAGTGGCTAACTTCTTGGTTAATAGATGGATTTTTGTAAGAAATTAATTTTTTATAATTTCATAAGTGTTAATTAATTAGGTTTGGTAAGTTTTATTCTGATAATTGTCATTTTGACAGTCATTTTGCTCCATTATTATATTATTGAAATTAGGGATGTTATACTGATTGCATTTGAAACTAATTAATTGGTTATTTAACTGAATTTAGATATTATTAAATAACCGATTAATTATTTTTTTATAATAAGCCATATGAAAAGCAATTTTTCATTTTAATTAGATTTCACTAATTTTTCAGATTAGTAGGTTTTTGAAAGAATTTTACATGCAATTTACGATGTGGAAGTAATTATTTTAAAAATTCTAAAATAAATAATAAAAATAATAGAATGAATATGTAACGAATTACATGTAATTTTGCGAAAATGAATATTTATTAAGGAAAACTTCCAATTTTCAAACTTTTTATAACAAAATTATTTATAGATTTGTCTTTCGATATAAACGTATTATTAATTTTTAATCACATATTTTGAAAAAAAATTTTTAAATATAATAAAATATTCTGAATATTCATGTACATATAAGAAGTTAAAATACTCAAAATGCAATAGAAATGTACACATTCTATTTAGACTTAAAAGAATCCAAAGCAAAAATTGACTCGAAATCTCGAATGAAATTCTACACCCTATACATTCAACTATATCAATATCCATATCATCAAACTTTATATTAAAATTCTCCAATTTATTCTAAACTCTAATCCAAGCTTCACTCCCATTCAAATCCCTCTCGAAATAATCCTCTTTAGTACAAAGAACGAATCGCTACATTCCACGTTTCGATATAGCCAAAGTAAATTTATCAGACAACAGCTTTAATTGAATTTCTCCCCAAGCAATAAAAAACAGGCAATAAAAAGGCAATAAAGACGAAAAAAATCCGTTCGAATTGCTCCAGTCTATATATTCCTCTCTAAACGTTTCACCTACTGATACCCAGTACATTATCGTTAACGTTCCAGTTAATCCGATTTCGTGTCAATCGTCTCTCAGCCTAACGACCGCGTCCACCTATTCCCATGAAAATTTCCAAATAAATTTTCCAAAACGAAACTCATCATAGACGTCACTCCTATCGATCAATGTTCACAGCTGAACTGCACCTCGAGTAGACCAAGATCCTTCTCTCCTCTTGCAGAGATCAGGCGTCGAGTTTTTCCTCTTCGTAGGTTGCCTGGTAACGAAATAACGAAACCGATTGTCGTTCCCTCGACCTTAACGCGTTTCTCCTAACCCATCCTAGAATCCAGTCAGCTAACAATCTTCTTCCATTCGTGGTCCCTTTTCGGGGCTATCGCGGTGAGCAACGCGAGCAGCCCACGCCGCTTGCAGAGAAATGAAATACGGTCCGGAAAGGGCGGGGTGGAGTGGACGACATCCTCTAGAGGGTATTTTTGGGGGCTGAAAACGGAATCAAGGCTGTAGAGGGGCGTTTTGTTCGGTCTCTCTATGGCACCTACGTGTTGGCATGGTCGAGCAAAAGTGAGCCAGGCTGGACACCTATTTATGGTATGAACAGGAGCAGATAAACAATGGACCCTGTTAAGGGGGATGCCGTGTCGCGTTGAAACTACACGTTCATCGTACACGCCTATCTTCGAGGTGAGGGAGCAACGTCTCTATGTGCGCGCGCGTGTGTGTGCGTTCAGGTAATCATTCATACGAGTTATTGCGTGTATTTTCTGGAAAGAGCATCAGCACATGTACATACGCTGACTCTGCTTCTTTTAATGTGGCTCTTTTAGTTTGGGAAGCATACATGTCGTGTGTACTTAGTGTGCAGAGATGAGGAGTTTAATTGGTCAGAGTGTAATAGGTCCAACTCGCCTTAAGATAGGGGTCAGGAATTTTCGGGTTGGCCAAGGCACCGTATCTACAAATCGGATTATATGGCATTAGGTGATAAGGAGAACGAATGGAATAGATCGGTAACGTGGGATAGAGAGCATTGACGTAGACACTGATCTGTGTCTGAGTGCTTTTTAATGTGGCTCTTTCAATTTAAGAAATTGGCTTACCTGACCAGGTCCAAGGCCTAATTAGCTACGGTGTAATTGACCCAACTTCTGTTACACAGTCATAGATATCAGTTACCAATTTCCCTTATTGGTTGAAATGAACAGGATAGATCAGTAATGAAAGATATGAGGCTCATCGAAAGAGTTGGTTAGCCTAAGCAATGCAAGACCAACTAGCATAGAGTAATGGACTCATAGAAATGGATATATAGCTCTGGAATTTTTGATATTGGTCAAAGTGTCATATCTAGAAATGGGATCATATAGTATCACGTGATGAAGGGGACGAAGATCGATAATGAGGGATAAAAGCACTGACGTAGGCGTTGACCATTAACATATAGTGGAACTCCATTTACCTGAGCTCACTGAGGGGAATACCAGTTCATATAACAAGAGTTCAGTGCTTCTTCCTACTACCTCTGACATTTTGTTCGAGCAACGGGAGTCTACGTTCATCCAAGGAAGAATATCAACTGAAGCTTCCTCCCAATAAATACAGATCTATCCCAAGATCCTTCTACCAAGTCAATATACCAACAACCTGAAAGTAAACTCTTCTGGTACACCATCTATACACGATATATAGTATCTCCTTAAACCACCCAGAAGGCAAACCAACCAACTGTACCATTCACAAATTTCTTCACGAACAGTGACTGTTTCTGAGTTTTAGTATCACGGTATGTGTACCAAATAATAGCCGAGTCATCGGAAACCGAATCATCTATCTTAACGAACCTGATATAGAGTTTGTCTTATTTGTGGTTGGGTCATAACGTTCGTGAAAGTATCACTGGCGCGAATAACAGGCCTGCCATGAGTATTACGTGCAATTAATGGACCAAACTTGCGATGAGAGTCGGTACGTGTGGACACGTGCACATCGGGAACTGCGTTAGCACGATGTGCGCCACCATACGAGATGAGGCTGCTCGTGTGGAGCGTGGAGGTCACAGGCGTGTACACGCTTCGTGGCCCTCATTAGCCCCTTACTTTCTTCCCTTCTTTGACCGTCGATCGGCTGCTAAACATATCCTGCAGGGCTGTTCTTCGCCGTCGATACGGTATTTCACCGTGACCCAGAGAAACCGTGAACGGTGCGGTGAGTCGCGAATCTTCGCGTGAAAACCAGTGGTTTGGTACGTGTGGCGCTAGTGTCGCGAGACTCTGGGTCGATTTTGGTGGTACACATTTTGACATCAGCCGTGTTTTCAAAATACTTTTAACCTTGTTTTCGTCATTCCTCTTGCATTGTTTTTATAAGTTATCTGTAATTCGTGGAATCTCTCCTTCGTGAGATAACGAGATGAGAATTTGAAGCTGTTCTTAAGGAATATTTTAAGGAATTTTTGAAGGACGTTATTAGATAAGATTATGATGGCTGCGTTAATTCGATGGAAACGTCTTTCTGAAAACGTTATCAAGTTACTGTGGTTTCATGCAGATATGTACTCAGAAAGAGAGACTTAAGTATAATACAGTATAGACATGGAAGATAAATAAATTTTAAGTAAATAAATATATTTTAAAGCTTTTTCTCTTTAAGAAAAGAAATTTGAATATCAAGGACATGTATTCTCATTTCCAGCTAAAAACCATCTACGATATTCCAATTACCTTATTACACGTTACAGTTCTAACAGACTCGTATACCCGAATAATTCCACGAACACAAAATACCAAGACGATCGTCACTTTGCTCAGAATTATTCCACGCGTGTAACTTTCCCAATACTAGGTCAGAAATATAGTATAGAGAGCATGAGAGACAGACACGTGTCACCTAATCAATTCGAGATCAGATAAAAGACCCCCATGGTCTGACGATGAACAGAATCAGCAGATATCTAGCATACTCGGAATCGTTCTTACCACTGAATTATTTCATCGCGACCTTGGTAAAAATTCACCTACGATTCAGTCGTCAGAATTGTACATTCAAAGTGTAATTGTTCCTCAGCACGACAGATTCAAAAATAGACAAACACGGAATAAAGGACATCGAACGACAGCAGAGGAAAAAGAAACAAGAAAAATAATAAAAAGATCGAGGAGAACCAAAGACGGAAAAAATGTGGGAAGATCAAGAAACAGTGGACGAAACGACACCCAGGACAACGGAAGAGAAAGTACCCATTGAGTTGTCGGAATTAGAATTAATAAACGGAAGGCCGGGGAATCCCTGAGGGATGCAGGATAGGTGGCGACACCTGAAAAGGGAGCAAAGGAGTCGGGCCACGAGCCTCGAAATTGGGTCGACTTTGCGAAAACTAATGACGTCCGATTCAAACGACGACGACGACGACGACCTTGTGCTCCGAACGATGAATGGCACGATCGACTAGAGCCGTTCTTTTCCGTGGCTGAACCGTGAGATCTCGCGCGCGGCTCTCGCTGGATACAGGCCAAAATACCATCCCTCTGGCTACCCGTACCTTACTCGCGCCCATATTTCATTACATCGATTCCTTGTCACGTGTTTTGCCTACGTGATCGAGCCCCAATATGAATGCCAGCCGACTAGAACCGCGGAGGTGTTTTGTTTCGATCATCGACGCGTGCGAGGCGATAAGCTGACGAGGCTAGCGCTACATGGATCGGAGTTATTAATGTTAACGTGGCCAGCCTCGACTTAACGCGGCGATGCCTTTGACACCATCCTGACATAACGTTGGTCCCCACGAGGCTTTATCCACTACGCTTTTTCGCTTGGTCCCGTGCCAAGCTCCACCTACTTCTTTCTCGCCCAGTTGCACCCCTCTGCCTCTTGTCTGCTCAATTTCTCAGATCTGGGGATCGCCATCTCGTATCTCGAGGATCGTAACGCCGACTGTACCAGTCTGACGAGGTTCCAAGCTATATTTCGTAGTTGCAAGCGACAGCTTTGCGCTTTCAGTGATTAAAGATTAATGGAATCGATCGAGTGAGATCAGAGGCTAACAGAGGGTCCACGTGACACCTTGGCGTGTGGACGGTTGTGGACGTAAATTGTGGATAGTTAAGGTGGTCGTTTACTGGCTACTTTTCTTCAGACCTAGCTGGTTTTACTGATTATTAGTTTGAAAGGTTTAAATTACTTGTTGGTACTAATTCCGAAACGAATTTTGGATGATACGTTGAGAAAAAGTTTGTATCATTGATTGTACGTTGTTTAAGAATATAGAATGTGCTAATTTTATGGTACCAATTTAATTTCTGAGTACCAATTTCAAGTAAATTGGTTCCTCTTGCTATAAATTTTAATGAATATTTGATATTGATAAATACCTTAATAAAGAAAATTTTAATTAAAATGTATTTACATATTATATATGTACGTTTCTTATGTTTCTAGATTTCAACCAGAGTGGTGCAATTGATAGGAAAGACCTTGACCTTGCCATACAAGTAAGCTCTGTTTCATTATTTTGTCATTTTTAACAACATCGAGTGAAGAAATAATAATTTGTCGAAAGAATAATTCAAACAATGACAAATAATAAAATTTGTATAACATCTAGAGAAATATTAAGCTTGTAAGCTATCGAGTTACTTATAATGTACTTTATATTTTCAAAAATTATGCTTATAAAATATTTATTTATTTTCTTAGCGAATCAATGAAAACAGAGGCTGGTCTGCTGACAATCCCAAAGCTCAAAGTATAAGGGATACTTTGCTTAAAATGTGGGATAATTTGAGGCAAGGAGCTGATACAGATCAAGATGGCCAGGTAAAAATTTCCTTATCAAGCATGAAATTTTCTACATTTTCAAGTAAATTATGTTTTAAAGGCTCAAGCACACAGTGATACCATTTTCAAAGCAAAAGAAATTTTCTTATTGATAGACTAAGTTTTTGAAATTTTAAAAAGATGAAAAGCCTCAATTACACTTCGTATATTCGATTGAAATGATTAATAATTCGAAGCTGTTTCTATTATACTCAAATAGAAATGTATAAATTATATTTTCTCCTTTCGTTATGTTTCTACAGGTCAGTCGAGAGGAATGGTTTTCACTGTGGGAAGAATACGCGAAAAATCCATCGAACCCATCCGAATGGCAACAAGCATACATGTCTGTGACGTTCCAATTGTTCGATGCATCTGGTAAGTTTATTATGCTTTACGTTTCCCAATTCTATGAACAAAAAAAAAAAAAAAATGGAAAAAAGGAACAAAATTGGAATGCAATTTTTCCAATGCTTTGAAATGATTCATTAAATATTTATGTAAGAATTTAGATGCAAGATCAAACAAAAAGTTTGAAAATAATAAACCATGATCGATACAGAAATATTCAATGCTTGTTTATACTCTGGAATATTCAATTTTAGGAATACGTGCGCTCTTTGTGTCACATTCTCCTTTTGTCATCGATCTACCATCCTTTAGAAATTTTATTCAAAGCGTATAATTTTCGAACGAAATTCCGCTTTTATTAAAGCCGAGATACTCATAGATGAAATAAGAAAATAATTTTTCTGCTTGTATTTTTATAAATCATTTTTCTTATAATAATTTCCTATAAAAATGAAAAGTACATATTTAAATTAATAGAATTTAAACATCCAGTGTTCCAAAAAAAGAAAAAAGAAATTAACAAATTAGATCATCTGTAATAATTTTCCAATTGAATACAACCATTTAAATAATTCATGAACAATTTATCAATACTGCAAGTATAACCTTCTACCCTAAGAATCATAAAACCTAACCTCAAGTTACGTATTAAACATGCAGAAATTTATCAAACAAATTAAATAAATTCTCTCTTAATAAAAACACGGAATCTTTCTTCCTTTACCGCAAAAATGATAATTAATCGAAAGATATACATTTTCTATTGGTCAGGTGACAAATCGATCGATGAGAATGAGTTCTGCAACGTGTGCAGATACCACGGGATCGCAGAGGCTGAGGCCAGAGAGGCGTTCAAAAAACTGGGAGTCGTAAGTGCAAATAAAGTGTCAAATACATAGAGCAATATTACACCCTGGTATCATTGAATCGTTTCTCTTTGTACAGGGACAGGAAATTACCTGGGATAAATTCACCAACCTCTGGAAACAATATTTCTCCTCGGACGAGCCAACCGCAGCAGGAAACTTTATTTTCGGCAAAACTTCCTTCTAACTCGCTTTGTCCCGCGGAAAGCCGACCGACGTGCATACGTATATATATATTACACTTCCCTGCGTCGCAAACTACCGTTCATTCTGCTGATTTCACCCGCGCCCCGGATGCCGGTCAGGCCAAACTCTTTTTGTTCGACAACGAATGATAAAATGCGCATATTTAAATTCTTAACTGACCACTCGCGATCGATTATCGATTTTTGCACAGCGAGATTTCTTTCTTTCTGTCTTACCTATTTCATTTAATTCCTATTGGCGATTCTAAAAATTAATCGTCCAATGCGAGTCGAGCTCAAGAAATCGAGATGCAAGATGTCGCTGCCTTCGCGCAACGACGAACGACTCCCTTCCGCCACAGCGAAACGCCGGCGGTAGTAAACAGTATAACCTCACTGTATGTTTGTATCTGTAGCGTATTTAAATGTAAGTTGAAAGAAAAGAAAAGAAAAAAAAAAGACGAATGTATAATGATCGTGACCTGTGCAAGCCTCCCTGACGTCCAGTGAGCAAGATCGTGCTTTCTTCGAACGATCGATTTTCGTTCGATTCTGACAGACAGAATATTCTCCCTCCATTGTTGAACAAACGGTATTTTCAGAGTTTAAAAAAAACGAATAATCATTCGGGATAAAATATACATACGATACGTGTTGATACTTTCAGCGTTAATATGGAGAAAGAAAGATGAAGGATCGATGTGGAACAGCGTTGAGAAGGTTAGAAATGGGAACCGGATAAAAATGAATGTTTTCGTATAATCATTGGCAGAAATAAACTATAGAGACGGATTAAAGGTAACAAACGTTGGCTTAATTATCGTGTAAGGAATATTGCAGAAATGAAGTGTTATATTTTAAAGGAGTTTCAATATTGCCCTAAATGTGTCTTGTATAGACATTATATATGCTGTTATACTAAGATATAAAAGGTACATACGTATACCTGCAGAAATACATAAATATATATATGTGTATATATATATATATTTGAATGACAGTGTTTTCAATAAATTATAATTGAAGAGGTTTTTAAATTTTAATCGATGTTGACTTGAAGGCGCAGTCGAAGAGTTGAACAGCTGGTACGTACGTATTTCAGTTTCAAAGCATTTGGCCTTCTATTGCCCCGATTCTTGAATAAATTTTTGCACGCATTTCGTCGGTGCACTATTTTCGCTTGATTCATTCCAATTTTTTAAATCAAATTTACATATTTTAACGTTAAATTAATATTACGAAAAGAATATATTAATCGAAAAAGATTTTTAATTATGAATAATCTTTTAGAGGGCACTAGAAGTTTAACGAATTTGAATAAAGCCAAAAATATTAAGATAAAATTCTTCCATTCGTATTTTTACACAGGTTTTAAAAAAGAATTTTATTTTATTTTAAATAACAATTCTTTTACTTTTTTCTTTAATTTAAATTTTTTATTTAAAATTTAATATTTTTATTTTTTCAGTTTAACTTAATGATTCGTTAGAAATTTATTTAGTATCACTAATAAATTACTGCTTTCTATTTAAAAGTAAAATAATTGCTTCTGAAAGATTAAAATTTAATTCTATTAAAATTTTGATTAAAAAATTGTTATCTATAAAGAAAAAGAACAATGAAATCAGAAACAGGAGCCTTTGTCTAAATACGATTGGGAAATATCTATGTTTAGTTATATCCTTCGAATCTTTCAAGGTATTGAACAGCAACGTTGTTTCGCGACTTAATATAGCCTGTCATGTAATTCTGAATGTACAATAAAAGAAAATTGAAAACAGTAACGCGGAAATTGATTTCCTCGATTTTCAATCAACACGAGGCACAATAAACGACCGAGCTGTAACAAACTCTTAAATGTTATTAAACTTTACTGTTGCATACTTTCATTAGTTAGCTTATTCGTTACTGATAAAGTAACTTAACTATTTCTTATAAGCAAAATATAAATTTTACCATAAAATTTGTTATAAGCAAAAATATAACTGGATTGTTTTTTGCATGATAAAATAAATCAAAAAGGGAAGATAAAATATTTCTTGAGAAATAAAAATTATAACAATAAAAGAAGTGAAAAAGAGAAACAACGTAAAAATAAATGTAATTTTACGTTTTATTTAATATTTGTGTACTTGATAAAAATATCGCAATTATCCCACTTAACGGTTATGTTTCTTTATACAGTGACTATCAAAAGTCTTTGTTCAATGTTTGATTTTTGTAGTTTATCATAATCTTGGGAAATAAAAATAATTACATTTTCTAAAGTCTTTAAAAAAAATTTAATCAGTATATATTTTAGATTGAAAAATATTTGTAATTGAGACCATAGTTTGGCCAAAAAATTTCATCATCCGGTATATTAAATTTTTTAGAATTAGGAACATATAATGATACATATAACGATTAATGAGAACCACTGCGACGCTTTATCGAGTGCACGAGTACTTAACTCCCCTCGTTCCTTGAAAACGAAGACCCCAACAATAGTCGAAAGAAACAAAATAAAAATGTTCTGCATCTTTTACCACGAAGAATGGTCTTCGTTTGTTGTGCCATTAATTAAAACATGATCCTGATTATTGCATTACAATAAACACGATTGTCAGAGAAACAATATTCGTTATGAACTATCGCGTTAAAAATACGCTCAGACATTACAGGAAGAGCTGAGATTACTTTATACTTAATTGTAAACTGCACGATATGGGGCAAGAATACAACAGCTGCAATTAGAGGTTAAAAAAAATCCATCAACGAGCAATTTCATATAAGAGACAAATTCAAGAGACATTAAATTTATATAGGCATCGCGCAGAAATTCTCAGATGTCGGTCATGAATTTTACTATAGAAAGCACGACAAGCAGTATTGTAAAATTCGCTTTGGTATTCGCTTTTATCATCCATCACTGCCCGTTAAAGATACGCGCGCTTATGCGCGCGCCGAAGTGGTCCGAATGTGTAAATAGAGGGCACAATCTGTTAGAAGCGGATACACGATGTGTGACGATAAATCTTGACCCGTCATTTATTATAGTGATTGTGGTAATAAAAGAAGAAAATCGATGGAAAAAACGAAGCCCGCCGCGAGTGTTTAAATGTCACGCTGGTCGCGAATTTTATTGAAAATATGATAATTGTGGCCGCTGGTTTGTCACTAACGCATGTGATGTTTGGCATACATAGATATTAATGGTGTTACCGACTGTCTGTGAATCGTGATGATAATGACGCGAATAAAGTAATGTGAAAACCAAATGCATGTTAACTCTATAAATAAAGGTGTTTGTGGACTTCGACTCTGCGATGTGTTATTCTTCTCATATATTGTTATGCTTAGTTTAGATGAAATCTTCATAGTTTATAGTAGTCTAGTTTTCAATGTGTAGATGATTTTACATTCGCTTAATATTAATATGGAAAGTTGAATTATGGTATAAAGTATCAATATTTATAATTTCGGTGACACGTGGGCCATCAGTAGCGGGCGATAAGTGACGAAAATAAATCTTTTATTCGAGGAGTGAAAACATTGGATGCACTAACGTTCAAGTGAGGTAGATGTAAGTCAGTGTGTCAGAACTTCAACTTAAATACTATATTTTCTAATATAAATTTTATATTTGGATTTACTTTCTTTATTTCGATTTAAAGTACTGTTAAAGTATTTATTCTTTTGATATAGTATGTGTTAAGATATAAGTGATTTTATTTTTTATAAACGTTGACATAGAATTTAGAGCGGGAGACTCTATTAAATTTGTAATTAGTTTTATTGCGTGTTATGATATTAAATTTGGTACTGCTTAAATACATATATACTCGTATCTTAAAGCTCAGTAAAAAAAAACAAAAAATCTTTTTATTAATTTTTTGTATAGTTTATCTTTTATCGTATTTTACATAAACAATATGCAGTTACCGTTAAAATAAAAAAAATGCGACATAACAAATTGATTAATCGATATATAGTTCAATTGTAACTTCAACACTTCGCAGGCATAGAAATTGGCAGCACCATCTCACTACACCAGTATCAAGTATTCGGCGTTGTGTTATCTCATTCGGTGGGAAGGTTTGAAAACAAGATATGCAGGAAAATTCGGTAAGTTCTTCTCCGATTGTTTTATATTTGTAATTTTTATAGTGGTAAATAATACTCTATGTATGTTTTAAATGCACTACCTAGTATTTTCACATTATATAATGTTAAATTTCTAACCTCAATACTCGCCGTTTTTGTTCGAAACACTCGTAAGATAGATAATGTTTTAGCTACAAATCGATTTCACTCGTATCTTATCATTAACTACCGTCAGATAAACGATAAATTTTATGTACTACCTTCGCGGTGAGAGCTCAGTATCATTCATACCGCAGGAAGACTCACTATGGTTGACCCAATCACTACATGCAATATTGCATATTACACTGAAGCCTTACAGCCTTACACGATCTTCTATTTACGCAATATTATCTGTCAATGCAAGCTGTAGCTTTAACCAATGTTAGGGTGAATAGTATAGATAAATGTAGTGAGTGAAAAGTGTATTGCATGATTCTAACGTGTTGATTGTTCGTTTGAAGTTACTGCCCCGTAAGGTGATACAAGTCGAAGCATAATGTAAGTATTATAATCAAGGATTTTTCCAGAAGTTTTATCAGTAACTCATTGGTTCCCTTAAGATGTCATTAAGAAATTACATATTTGTAAGTTTGATATAATGTATTTCTATACGTATATATTAAAAGTTTTCAAGTATTTAAGAATTAAAAAGTTATCAAAATTGGATATATAGTATAACTTCTAAATGTAACATATTTTATACGTGCTCGCATGAGAATATATTAACAAATTGATAAAGGAAACTATCTGAGATAAAATATCAAGTGTATCAAACTTTTACTAACAAATATTAGTATTTATAATCAATGCATTTATAGAATCTTTTTGATAGCAATTTTTAATTAAATAACATCATTTACATTTTTATAGTTTTTAAAGCTATATAACTTATACAGTAAATATTTTTATATTTTTTAATAGATATTTGCTACTTAGTTCTTAAATATTAAACGTTTAAAAGAATTTTTAGTTATAAATCTGAGAATTTAAGATACTACTACATTAAATAGAGTAACCTTTTTACAGGTTGGATTACCGTGATGAGTTAGAATTACAAAAAGAAGCAGACGAAGTGGAACAATTTGCCATGACTTCCTTAGGAAAACTAATATTTGTAGATGTACATTGTAGACATCCAAAGTCTTTATCTTCAGATAAACCATCTCTAGATGTTGATTCTTTATCACTTGCTTTTGAAAACCTTTTTTATATGCCATTTGATATTATTGAAAATTACAGTAATACTCTTCATACATTGGATATTAGTCATAATAAATTTAATCGGTATGTATATATTATGTGGAATATTTATACATGTATTATACTAATACATGTATAAATTAATGGCCAGGTTTAAGAAATACATATAAATATAATAAAAAGTTCCTGTAGTAAAATGTTTTGTTTTTCTATTACATTTTTAGAAACTTACAATTTTTAGCTGAATTTGAAAATTTAACATCTTTAAACCTAGACCATAATAACATAGATGACCACACTGTGTTTCCACATATGCCAAAACTTCAACTTCTGTGGTTAAATCATAATAATATAGAAGAATTGTATCCGTTTATTAAGAATCTCTATGAGAGTGTACCGAACCTCAGATATTTGTGCCTAATGGGAAACAAAGCAGCACCAAGCTATTTAAATGGTGGCACCTTTTATGACTATCTTCAATACAGGTATGGCAGTAAAGAGTAATAAAAATGATATTAGAATTTTCAATAATAATATAAATATTTTTGTATGCATTAAATATATGCATATTATAAATATTTTATTTTTATGAATATTTTTGTGGGAAAAAAGGTTATACGTCATATCTTGGTTCCCCCATTTGGTACATTTGGATGATAGAACAGTGACTCCAGAACAACGTCAGGAAGCCAAAAGGCTATTCAAGCGACCACTGTTAGAGAATTTAACTGAGTATGCTCCTCTTCCAGAATGCATTAAACATCTGCACAATAAAATAGCAAATATATTTTCAAAGCCAACACTGCCTTGCAAGTTAAAATCGAGAGGAACAAACTTTGTTATTTAAGACAGTATTACATTATTATTATGGTCTCACTTGGAAGCTATTTACTTTTGTTAAAAATATTTATAAAAAAGTACACTTTTCTATTTTACACGTAAATAAACACACAGAAGCAACCACATGGGGCAGTAACAAAGAAGTGTAAATAATATAACAAATTAACAATTTAACAATATATACAATATTATTGCCTTCATTTTTTTATACTTCAGTTTATTTCAGTACAAATAACTTCATTAACTCTCTTACATACAGTGAAAATATCTATTAATTTTACAACACATATGAACTCAACAAAAATGTATTGTAATTATATGATAATTCTTATTAATTAATAAAACTGAATTACGATTCAGAAGGTATTCAGGTAACTTCGCAATAATTTTTTATAAATATTTTGTATTACATACTTGCATAATGAACTAGTATGTATTTACTCAAAAATATTTTATACTAATAGCAGTAATGGATAAAAATAAAAGATTTTGTTACAAAACTACATATGATTGTTTTTAACTAATAGGTTTTCAACCATCCCAATTTTTTGTATTTTTACAATAAGTTATGAAATATTACCGTTTTACTATTTTTATTTAATTTTTATTTATTTGTATTTTATGTTTTATGTTTATGATAATACGAAATCTTCAATTTGCGCAAGCTTGAAATTTCGATGTTGATTTTTTTTTACATTTGTCATGAACGTAAACAACTCGGTTCTTATCGGAAAATGAAAAGAATATTGTTGCAACGCATTTTTCGCGTATAACTTCCTATCATTTAACTTAGAAAAAGATAAAGTTGCAAAATTGATTGAATATCGTACAAAATACGTTTCTTCTAACAGTTTTGCAATATACTACATTTAACGGTGATAATAAATTTTTATATAGAACTTGAGTTTTTTATTTTGATTCTTCGGAAATAAAATATTTCTAAATGATAAAAGTTCTTCAGTAGATAAAATTTGCTAAATAATCAGTGCTTCACTTTTATGATTAAATTTATATAAAATTAACATAAAAATTATTTTTTCATCGTTTCTCACATTACTTGCATCATGTTACAAAACTTTCATATTTCCATTTAAAAATATATCCACGTGAAAACGTCTGAAATTTCTGATATGTATCTATAGCACATTATATTTTGTCATATAATGCAATGCAATAATTACACGTGAGAATTTCACTGTGTGATTAAATGACCGAAATGAATAACATGATCAGACATATTAATCAATTCGGAAATAATACAAATTTTCGATCACACGTTATCTGTTTTTGTAGAAAATTTTGTCGGTCTAAACGATATATATCTTGATAAGAATTCTGTTCTAGTATTTTGTGATTGTAAACCCTTCGAGTGTGATCGTTTCGAGATTGATTCGATATTCGTTCCTTAATAGGAAACGTTGCTCAGACGGTCGTAAACATGTGTGAGATAAGAAAGTTTATTGAACGTGTTCGGATAAGTCGTAAATTCCATTTTACTCCAGAATATATTGCAAATAAACGGTGACTTGATAAAGCACACAGTAATATCACGTGGCAAATTAAAGCATTGCAACTTTAATAAATTACGAGCAGAATGTCTCCTTTCTTTCATCGTAATCATTTCTATGAGTCAAACATAAACATCAATTTGGAATCCTTTCGTATTTAATATTCACAACGTTGTGATAACGATATTTTATTTATAATCTATGAATTGTTCGTGAAATTTAAATTTGTTTCTCATAAATAAGCTAACGATAAGATAACTGCGAATGTTGCAATGTTGAGTGATTTTATGTAAATGTAAAATCATGCTCTTGTTGCTAAACGTAATAATTTGCGTGACAATTTTTGATTGACGCAATTACTGCCATTTTTTCTTCTGTCGAAGAATGATTTGTAATAATTTGAACTATGTCAAGCCTTTCTTCGGTGTTATTTTCATCTTAAGGTTAATCTCTTATTATCTATCGACGATACCGATATTTGTATGATATCGTAAACTGTTTCAGCGATTACGAATGGGAACCATTGATATTACCCGATACGCCGATTCATTATTTGCGAAGATTGGAAAGTGCCAATCGTGTGGGGATCCCTAGTAGGTAAGGTCGCACCTTTTTCCATCATTAAAATCACCAAGATATCTTTTCTTTGTTTCTTTTTCTTTACTCAAAAATTCATATGTAAGGGAACATAATAATATAGTTACAAAAATTTCAAACAGACAAATAGTTTAAAATTTTAGTTACTATATATGTTAATTTTAGTTCCTATACATAAAGATTAACAAATAGTACTTTTATCACATATATTATAATGTAATACTATTATAATTAATATTTCAATTACATCTATTAATATTAATTTAAAAATTAATATTAATATATTATTATACAAGAGGCGTATTGGATCCTAACTTAACTAGAAGTTCAGTTACATAGGCGTAAATTTGAAAATGAGTAACATTTAGGTTAGAATTAAGATTTACTAGAAATAAAAGAAAACATTGCATTTTATTAATAACGCCTAATAAGGCTACAACTACATCAACATTCGTAACTTTACATTGACTATTAATAATACTTAGTGCGTCGTTGCAATTATGTCTAAAACATTGGTATTTGGTCATAAAATAGCTCTACCGTGGGTACGGCTGATTATTTTATTTCTTAAAGTGAGGGTATAGTACATTCCGATGCTTTTCCAGAACAGGAGCGAAATCTTTCCAGTAGGAAAGATCGAGTGACGGAAGGTTGTCGCAGTTCGTGATAGGATTACTGAAATTAAGGATAATCTTTATTAAGATGGAACAGTTATTGAATCAGAAGACGCGTTATTATGTTTGAGCAGGATACTTACCTTGCAGAAACTTTTTGGAATCCTTTCGGTTGCATTGTCGTAATATGGTCGCCATTATCGCAGAAAAGTCTCGATATACTGGCCTTTCGAATCTCGTTCAATTGTTCTGAAAAATTGCACGATGAAATTTAAAAATTAGGATCTTTACGTATAAATTCTTACAAATGTTTCCCCTATAATACAAACGAAATTTATTTTATTGTATGTGTAGAGATTGTAGTAGTCATATTAATGAAAACAATCAAAGATTTAGTTATGTATTCATAAATTATTAAATTCTTTAATAATTTCTAAATACTGTTAACAAATCATTCAATTATGCAATTTAGATTTTCGTTTAATTGAGGCAATTAAATATTATAGGGGTATCAACGATAATCTGAAATTTATTATAAATAGAATTTGGTAATAAGCAAATTACTTTTTCATAATTTTTTGATTATGTTAGAAGATATTTTAGTAGCCAGGGAACTTCGAATCTTATAAATTTAGTATTATGTAAAATAGGTATAGAAAATTCAAATTGCCAATACACTGCACTCTCAAAACACAGAAATTGAAAATGAGAAGATGAAATGTTTACCTATAGTGAAGGCTAATTCATGGTCACCTCTCTCATACCAATAACGATCGCCTACTCTTGTTCGATAAAATTGCCTGATTAGGATACACAAGAACGTAGGGCCAGAGAGTGTTCCTGGAACATGTATCTCTAATGATCCTCCCACAGTTAGGTCAACGTCTTCAGGAGTAGAGTACAATTGGGACAGTTTTTCCACGTTCTACGAATAAATTAACAGCAATTGTAATTATCTTTTTGCTCTCTTCTAATTATTTAATATTTATTACGTAATTCCTAAATAAACGATGACATAGTGACGTCGATTATCGCGATTTGTCGATTATCATTTCGCTGATTTATGAAAATCGCGCTTAGAATTTATCACGGTTTCGTGATATAATATTTGTAATTCATCGTGGACTTCTGCTTTCTTACACAACAGAAATGCAAAGAAATAGCATGCTCCAGCTGCATGAAGTGCATAGCAAATAAATGTCGCGCATCTTGCTTTCAATTCTACGTGTTTACGCGTTGGAATAATATTTGAGTAATGATGTTTCATAACAGCGAAATATAATTATCGATATAAGAAGAATTTCACCTCTATTGATTGATATTGATTTTTAATTTAATGTAATTTAATTTTGCAAGCACTAAGATCAGCAGAAGTGAAATTCTAGAGTGTCGTGAATAAATTCTGTGTGTACATGTATTATAAAAATAATTATTGACATCCAATTATTTTGGATAGAGGACATTAGAGTTTCTTCAATTTTAACTATAATCTATTTATTATAATAAATATATTATTGTAAATATTATACGAATAAATAATAAATATATATATATATATTATTGTATATATTATTGTAATATATTATTATATATTATTTATAAATTTAGTGTTTATTATAATAAATATATTATTGTAATTTATTACATATTCCTCAATCAACATTTTATTCTTTATCCTATAGTTTATCAATTTTATCTTTATGCAAAAATATTGCAAATAAGCTTTGGTACTCGTTCATCGTTCATGAACTATACTATAATACTTAAAGAATATGGTGGGTCGTTAATACTGATATAGCCTCGTGTAATAGGATTAATTTGCTAAGATGAACTGTACAGTTATCCTCTGTTAAACCCTTGCAATTCGTAAGACTTTGATCATTTTTAGCCAAACTTATTTGCAATTTTGAATCCTCTGCTTCTAAAATATTTACGTACCGAGGGAGAAATGTAATCTGTAAAATCGGCGAAGTACTTCGCCCTAGGCAAGCCGCAATATTCGCGATAGCTGTTGTACGATGCAAGACCGTGATCGCGGTTCCTCTGGATGTCTATGGCGCGAAGATCTGATCCCAAGGGTCTCATGTTCCTGAACAAGAACTCCGTGATCTGGAACACGTGAAAATTTAGGTTTCCTGGTTTCCACCAATAAAGATACTTTTATAATATAGGAATGAAATTACCTCTGGATCGAAGAACTGGTCGCTGTTCTTTTCTGGCTGATAAGACATGCCTCTCGTCAAGTCGTCCATATTGTTGCGCTCCTCGATGACCGCTGGTCTGTTGAAATGGTCGCTGAGCCTCAAGGAAGAGCCCGAAAAACGGTGCTCGTTGACCAAGCTGAAGATTTTATGAAAGAAACAAAATACAATTGTCAAATTCTAATCAAATTATGTTACATTTTTTAAATAAGCATGTGGCACTGCAATAGCTTAATTGACAATGATGGTCTGAGTTACTTTCGAAGATATATTTTGAACAGGAAGAAACATTTTTATTTGAAATGGAAAATCACTGTGATGAAGAAAATTTTGGTTTTTGAAAATGCCAAAATTTGTAAATATTAACAAGAAACTTAAAGATGCAGAGAATGTTTATTTTTAATTATTTCTATAATTAATTATTCAGGAATGTATTTAAAGAATTGTGTTTCTAATTAATCTAATGGAAAGTGAAACAATTTTTTGAAAATGGGAATAGCACGAATATTAATTAATATTAATTAATTTAAATCAATACTTATATAATTGCTCAGTTTATGGAAGGAAATAAAGACAAATAAGTTTTCGTAAGGAATTCTTTGTTAATGAAATTATAATAAAATCGAAATTGGACAGAGCTATTTTAAACATGGAGGATATTTCAATGGAAAGCGACGTTACATAGAGAAATCGAATGCTGTTGAGCTATTTGTCAGTGTATAGGTACATTCTCTCGCTGAAATTGTGCATATCGAACGAGGAATTATGCGGAAGTCAAAAGAAAACGAATAGAGAAAAACTCGAAGCATTGAACTGATAAATTTGAGATGTTTACTCAGTGAAGTGAAACTCGTGACTTCATTGTTATGAATTTCAGGATTTGTTTATCGAAGAAGACAGAGAATATTAATAAATTGAAAACATAGAAAATATTTATCGTTTGAAAATGTGCTTGATTCAGGTGAATTCACAGCAGGTTTCTCCACGAAAAAAATTGAAATACTATTTTCCTAAATTGTTAAATACGGCCCATTAATATCTGTTAAAATTGTTTTATAAGTGAAAGCGTGCATAGGTAATTTAATAAAATTTCCTGTTCTAAAATTGAAAGCAGAAAAACGAAATATCATGTGCTGCCAATGAGAAACTATGTGATTAACACACGAGTCATTGCACAAGTTTAACATCTAAGGAAAACACTATTTAAGATAATTGCAAAATTTATGTACTGCAATTTTACGCAAATCTTTTTCTAATTTTTCTATCACTTTTCATTTTGTATGAGAAGTCACAATATTATTAATAACTTTCCAAAACTAATTATTACCGCATATTGGAATGACACGATCATGCTTACTTGAGGTAACCAGCGATGAGGGAATGGAAGTATCTGAAAGCTGCATTCGAATGTTCGTTCAAAACATGTGGATTCACGTTTGGATCATAGTCATTAACGTAGTCTTTGGTGTCATACAAAATCTTGTTGCCATATGTACCCTGAATACCTAAAAACATGATGCTTAAATCAGTATTATTGTTACCTCCTATAACTTTCATTATGTTATGTGATTACATACTTTTATATATATATTGCTATATTTTTCCTTTTTTTTTTTTTTTTTTTTTTTTTTTTTTGTAAGAGGAAAATAAAATTTAGGGCAGAATAAATGAAACAGATGTTAATAAATGAATTAAAATTTGCATTTGTACTAAAGTAGTCACTACTTTCAGTGAACATGTAAATTACCATTAATATAATATTTTGTAGAATATTATTTTGCTATTTTATTACTTATGCATGTTTAATTTTAATATTGTTAATATTATATTATATATTTATGTTTGATTATAATATAATATTAAAAATTTATTATGTTATTTATATATTGTATAATTAAATCGTAATATAATTTTACCCAGAAATATTGGCAACCATTCGTAATAAGAAATGTGTTGATGTTCCGCAATTAGAATTCGTCGCGCCTCTTGGAAGATTATTTCATCCGCCCAATGAGGATTTATTCGGGCTAAAGCGTCAGCAATACGATTATGTTCCCTAAGTAGTATTATCTGTAAAACAGTCAGCTGTGGATTCTGGTTGACTCGAGTGTCACCTGAAATTGAAATAGGGTCATTTACATGAGCCGTTTATAAGTAATAAACTATGGAAACATATGACACACGTGTGGCCATTATTAATAATCAAGAATGGAATATTTTAACATTACCTGTGTTAAGAAAGAAAAATTGGAAGAGAAGAAAGTAATAATAAAATTAATCATCCAAGAAAATAAAATTTATTTATAGAAGTAAAAATAAAAAATTCAGAAAGATGTTAAGCAGATATTCCGAATTTTCTATAATATTAAAAATAATATTGAATTAATTTCCAAAGCATTTTTAAAATAATTAATACAATTTTAATGTATTTAAAATTTAATATTCGTAATTTAATTAAAATAAAAAGTACACTGTTTTAATATAGTTTTAGATAATTAATAGAAATTATTTATGAAGGGAAGTAATATTTTTCGATTCCTCGTTCGATAAAATTATCTAACGCGATAATAGAAGAATATTTTATGTCAAAAGGAATGAACCTAATTTGGGAAATAATTATTAACATTAATGGTAATCTTTTTCGTCCCATAAAGTTAACATGAAAGGTGTCTTAACTCTGATAATTTCAATGGCACTTAAATGTTAGTAGTCGCTTTCACTGAAATTTTGTTGATAGCTATAAATTACAGTCCAATAAAAACTGGTAACGCAAATTTATTATTTCATATCTTAATTAATGAAAACTAGTATTCAAAGATTATAAACCTCGCGTACATAATGTGCCTTTCTTTTACACATGTCCAATTAGCAGCTATAAATTTCTTTATCTCTGAGAGCTATTTTAAGTCGATGCATTTCTTACGGTATATTACGATTCAAAAGTATCACATCAGTCGACGTTCAACGCGTTGAAACACCATGTTGACTAATGAAACTTCATTTCTATCAATCTTTCTGCTCAGAACCCGTGAAAACTAGCTTTTTTCAGTCGATAAAACAAACGATAACACGAGCCATCAACGCCATTTTAAGTATACTAAGTTATACCGAACGCGTTAATTGATAATTGTAGTTTTCTGTATGTTGTATAATGAACGTTATCACCCATCACACATTTTTGTATTATATTTATCTGTGTATATATTAGAAGAAAATTACCAGTGCAATTATTCGCCAGATTTTTTAATTAGGGTCTATCTCGTCACTTTTAGATGGAAGTAACTTCTTGGTCTCTTCTTAATCAATCTTTCGATTAATTTACGGAAGGTAGGAAATTATCTCGAATAATTTTCTATAGCTGAAAGTTCGATGAACTTCGAAGACCAGTTTTAATTTCATTTTTTCAACTTTCCCCGAATCTCGCTTTCGAATCTTACTTTGTTCGTTAATGTTAAATTTGCTACGTTTTAATGGGATTAGTTTGAAACGTTTTTAAAGTTTACCTTTTTGGTTTATCTTGATTTAAGCATTTGACCAACTCTTGGCACCGAAAGAGTGAGTTTTAACACTAGCACTACCGATCTTTAATGGGTACCTAACTATAACGTGCACAGATTATAGTAATTTCAGCGGTACAATGAATATGAGTGAATATATCGATTACAGTTCTTTCTTAATACGAGTTGATACCAATTTTATTTTTAAAGCAGGTGCATGTGTTCGGTGATTGCAAAAAGGAAAATTCTGGGACCAGTCATTTTCACTGGGTTGGTAGTTCTAGTGTTAATCACTGAATGGTCACAGGATGGACAGAATGGTCCATAATAAATCAATAATCGCAGATCGTAATAATAATCAATAACGAGATATTCAGTTCATAATAATGTAATAATATATGAAAAATCGAAATAAAATATTTCTCTATGTTAACCCTTTGCACTCGGGAGGCGACTCTCAGTCACCATTTAATCAGATTCTAAAGATCATTGTTAATTAATATCTCGAATTTAAAATTGCCCAACGATGCGTGGAATATCGAGGTAAAATAATTCTACGTCTTACGATTAATTTGCATTTCTTATTTACCGTTTTGAAAATATCGTCGACTTTATGGCAGAAAGTCTTTGAATTACTATGTTTCTGTAACGAAAAGATCGTCGAGTGCATAGGGTTAATTCGTGTGTGACATAGTTTTTCGTGTTATTGTAAAAAGGCTAGAAATTTTATTATAGCGTTTTTAGTGTTGCAGTAGTGATACTGATTTTGCCAGGACTTACCTGCTTGATAACAGACTTCTGTAGGGCCCGTGACATCGCAGGTTTGACTCCTGTTGACTGCCGGAGGTGGCCATTGTTTGTTGTGTCTAATATCTACGTTCAATCGGCCACCGACTCCTGCACGCAAGCTAGTTGCCAGTTGATCGCTGGATCCATAGACCAGGGAGAGATCCAAGAAATGTGTTACGACAGTCAGCTGGAAGATTAAATTCCGTGTTTGACCAAGTGGAACGTTTAAGTGGTTTCAAGAAAAGAATTGAAATCGGTCGAACAGGAGCTTAGAATTTTTTAAGCCGGATGTCAGTAGGCATTGCTATAATTGGATAATCTCGGAAAAAGTAACTATAGAGTTGTGAAAGCAGTATAGTTGTAGAGAGTATAGTATATGAAATTTTGAGTGAATATTAGAACTGTTATTATTAGATAATTTTTATAAAAATTTAATTTATAATAGTATCTGTATATGGTTATGTAGAATTTTGTGTGGGTATTTAGACAGAAAGAAATTTTTCGAAATTCTCGAAATTTTAAATATAATACTACAGGTTATAATTATGTGTATTTTTCCATGTATTATGCTTACAGAAAACGTTATAAAAGATTCTTATTTTCTGATTATCTAAACTAGGACATTCTCCTGGATAAAAGACAATTATATTTAACATTTTTAATATACAAATTTATATAAAGTAGTATCATATTATAGATCTAATTGTTATTGTTCGTTCTTCGTTGAGTTTAGCAATTTTTCAATCATATTAAAATTCTGTACCGATTATCTGTACAGATCTGAAAACTATAGAACTAGCATGTTTGAAAATCAAACGATTATTGTAAAAAAAATTCTATAACAACAATAGTACAAATATAATTTGGACTCTATAATTTTACATTCTGCATTTTGCAATTTCAATTTTAATTATTCTTCTGTTTCTTCTTTTCTCTTTTCTAATCAGCCACTGAGCTTACAGTTGTCAAAGAGAAAAGAGATTAGAATCTCTGATAACTTCTAGAATCTTAATACTAGTGTAATCGATGGAATGATCGATATGTCAATATGATGGATATAGATAATTATAATATTTTCGTACTATATTTGCGCGTAATCGTGATCCTCGACATTTTCACGAGCCGTGTGTTCTTCTGCGTCGTTCATGGTACCCGTGGATGAGGTAACAAATGAATGAATAAAACCATTAGGTGCAAGGTGTAACAAACCTGTTCTGCTGGTTTGTACCGTGGCGTACAGCCACGGTCAAGGTCAGTCGTACTACGGACGAAGTTCAGACATCTTATATTGGCCTTGCTGTATGCATGATCGTTGTACGGTATGATTATGGGGTAACATTGATCGTGTAACAAGTCCGTGTCTAGCAATTGCCCGTCGTCGGTGCAGCATTGCGTCGCGTGTGGTTCTGTCACGTGAAAAGTAATTAAAAATGAATATGGGTAATTATACAGCGGCCGCATAGTGGGATCTATGCGACCAATTGATAGTGGGAAAACTTCCCCCTGAAACGTTAGTTCAAAATAAATAGCAGACCAAAATTGTCAAGGTTCGTAGAATTATTTCAACATACCAAAGTTTCAAGGAAAACGACTGTTCTCAATTTTTCGCTTCACTTTTTGAAATACGGAAATTTCCGAGAACCTACTGTACACGTATGCCAAAGTAGAAGCTTTGAGCTTTAAAACGAGCCAAAATTGATCGTCATACGATGATTTTCTACGAAGTTACAGTAAATCGAATATTGACAATTTTTAATAATATAATTTCTTACTTATATTGTTTAATATGTTGTTTAATACGTTGTATAAACACCTGTAAACAATCTCCATTTATAATACTTTTGTTTCAGTCTAGCGAGATCTTATGTTTATATTTTACATTGTATCTTTCTGAATTTCTTCTAGCCCCTTACTGCATGCTACCTTATTATATACAGTGGCTCACGAAAATATTCGGACAAAATATTAAAAAAATGTGTTTATATAAATAAATTAGGGTTATATAGTGTTATTTATGCCAAGTGTCCAAATATGTTTGTGACGTGAAAATAGGGTATCATTTTGTTTATAATTTATTATAATAAATGCATACAAATTTATTACATAAAACATATGTCTCTGTTTACTTGAATAAATGTCTTCTCACTAGAAGAAATAGTGAACACGATCCATTTATTAGTATCTGCGATACGATCTGATTAATTCAGATATACCCTGTGTGTCTGAATATTTTTGTAAGTTACTGTATATGCAATAACAATAGGCCTTGCACTCACTGGTAGATGCATGCTGATTATTTGCATCTTTCTCGCAAGTGTTTCTGATTGTCTCTATTATAAATATCTGATCAGGGTTTAGATTTGTCTAAACACTGCCAATATTAATTATAAATAATCGTGCAATGTTTCTTTTTGAAAAGGACATGTCCCCCTTTCGTGTTGCTTAAAGTGTATGATTGGAGTGTGAATACGATCTATGTGTGTGCTTCCTCCTCTACGTTTACGTATCCTGGGTACCTAGACCATCGTGGTTCGCTTGTGGGGCGCTCATCCCCTCGCAGCCCCCCATTTTCCCTGCCACAGTCCTCCCAGCACCCATCGTAGTAGTGACATTGGCCAGTACTATTGCATTGCCAAAGGGTTACATGCCCCCTGCTCTTTTTTGGCACGTTAGTGTTTTCCCAGAGCTCTGTCCAGCCCTCCCTACCCTGTTGTCACAGGTGCACCCCATCCCAGTGCCATACCACCGAACTGTGACCTCTTGCTTTGTACAAATTGTGGTGTGTAGTGACAGTGTATTTGTGGCTCCTTTTTAATTAATTTAAAATCGAAAGAAAATTAAATAACGCAGTTTAGGGTGTAATGAAAATTAAATAAAGTAATTTAATATTGATTATCTTGAAATTATCTTTTCATCTCGCTTTTGTACTACTTAATTTTTTCCAATATTTATTTTAATTGTGAAAATATTATCAGCTACCAGTGGCAGTTCTAAATATCGACTTAATTCCGTTATCCTGTTTTTAATATAATTTATACTATATATATGGTCTTTGTAATTGGTCCTGATAATATTGGACCCATTAAACAAATTAAAATGAGTGACTTCAGACCTTTTAGGGTGGTTGCTTTAGGCAGAATTAATGTTTACTTTTATTATGATAAAAATTGAATTATTCTGCTATATTTAGATCTGCATTGCAGGTCAATGTTAATAGGTCCAATGTTAATATTCGGTAATATGAAAAAGAATTAAATCAAACATAGAATACTAATAGAATACTGTAGATACTAATAAAAATGGAATACTAATAGATTACTATAGAATACTCTTACAATAAAAAAACAAGGGTAAAAATTTGTACTTACTTGACTGGGTGCTTCCGTCGATCAGACCCATGTCATGGGTAATAATTTGACCCCACTGCATCGCAGCCAGAGTCCACATGCGATCATCGATGTCGACGTTGGGGAATAACACGTAGCTGATCAATCGAGAAAGTGGTAACTCTGATCCAGTTTTGGAAATCGTGGGCAATCGTATACCTGCACAAATCGAATGCCTCGTGATAGATAAAAGAGCAAAGAGGAGTAAACGAAAGTTTCGACTTCCTCGTTATTAAGCGTCCATTCGTTTCGTCTTGTCAGTAAAATCGAGCACGTGCTTCGTTAGACGAAGGTCTCTATGTCGATTCTAAACTGTCAGATCCACTTTCAGGTTCTATATCTAGTTTACTTGGATGTATTTCAAGTATGTCGTTTATTCGCATATTTGCGTGCAATTAACAGATAATTACGTATCTTGACCTAGGAAGTAAATTCCGAACCTTCCTGCTTCTTTCTTTTTGTTAATTAACCAGTGCGTACTTGATCAGCCGAGACACGTGTGACTAATACTATCTGTTTCAAAAAATAAAATAGCAAATCTTATCCTGACTTCAGATTAATATTTGCATTACAATATAATTAAATTTTCCTCTATTATTATATTTATAATATA
>NW_016908735.1:20705-105696 GCF_001483705.2 Eufriesea mexicana | reverse complement strand
AATATCAGTTTTACTATGGTTATTATATATTTATTCACGTATTTACACTAACAAAAATAATAATTAATATCGCGTGTGTTAATAATGCTGAATTATTAATAATAAATAAACGGAAAATTCCGTATTTACTGTTTACATATGAAAATAATATAAATATGCAATTCGTATTCTTGTTTTTAAAATTTCTAACAAATTCGCATCGTCGTAAATTATATAAAATAATAAATCAATCAAATTCAATTTATATTTATAATAACGCGAAAAATGAAACTGAAGATTCGCGAATACGTGGTTATAAAATTTCGTAACTAGTAAGATATCGCGAATCCTCTTTTTTCTTCGCCGACGAAATAATAAAACGCGACAATTAACCACTTTCGCGCGAATAACGCGAATTTCACGGATCCTAATTCGTCACTAGAAAGTCGAACAATTGCAAAATATATTTGTCACGGAATCGCAGGCGGTATAATGGAATGAGATGCGGTCCATTCATCACTCTTGCATCGGTATTTCCACTGCATCACGACTCGATATTTCCTTAGTCAGTTATTTCCTCATGCACCACATGGGAATATTAAAAATGTCATCACGAAAGGTTACTATCATTAGTGACATGGAATTTTCTGCGTCTGAAACGGCGTCTCTTTGAAGATTATATACTATGAGCTAACACTATTATTCATAAATGATAATTTTAATAACAGCTGATGATTCTTAGAAGCTGACGATGAAAATAATTCAGCGAATTTTCTTGAAAAGTCTTTTAGCATTTGAAAAATAAATTATTATAAGTTTCTCATTCATATGCATTAATATTGTAAGTATGCAGTTAGAGTTTCTGAAAACTTGTTGATATTTCTATTTGATCGAGCTAGGCTAAGTTCAGAATTGGTCAATTTTTATTATTCTTTTCTTCTGTCATTATTAATCATTACTATTTGCAAATATTAGGAAAGGAAAAATTTTCTTTAATACACATTGCATTTTTGTTGCCATCAACCAGAGAAAACAATTATTGATTTAATATATTTCATTTTATAATATCTGTTATAAAAATATTTAGAATAATTATTAAAATATTATTTACTATGATATTTTAAATCGTGTCCTAATTTTCATCACTCATATATAAAAAGAGAAATTTCCTTTAATTTACAAATTATGTTCTAGTCGTCATTAATTATATAAATGAGAAGAAATTTGTGCTAAAACATATATATTTAATAGTATCTAGAATTGCAACAGAAATTTCACAAATTATCTATAGGCCATCGTGAATATTCAGAATATTCCTCTGATTTTTGAATACGAATTTAATATAGGAAATTGTCACTCGTATTCAGTCGCAAATGTCACCGAAGGCAGAAAATTAGCATTTGGAGAAGATTAAGGAATTCAAACGTGACGATTTCTCGTGCGGAAATGAATTAAGACGAAAACCGGAAAATGTCATCGGCAGTGTAGTTTTAAGAGATATCGTTTTGGAAAAAATTTGCGGACAGTGGAAGAAATTGCGTTTCGAATGAAAGTAAAGTAGCCTGCTATTATTCATCACTGGCCTGAAATAGAAAAAGTGAAGGAAGTGGACAAATAGGTTCCGCATGAGTTAGGCGATATACGGAAGCTTAGACGAATAGGACAGCAACTAAAAGTACTTGGAAGAAATAAGCAGGACTTATTCTTATGATGAAAGCTCGGTCTTATATAATAATCGAGTTAGGACAATGGCTTGATAAAAAGGAACATGAAAATGGTAGCTGTTTTGTTTTGTCCACGTTTGTGTAATTTACTATCATTTCTGGAACTGGATATAATTGCTGGGCATAATTAATTTTAACAAATTAGTTCTTCACTTTTTTAAATAATTAATATAATTAATTATAATTAACCATTTTTATAATATTTTTTAATATAATTTTAAATACAAAATAATTAAATAATAAGTATATTATTTTTATAATATAATTTTTATAATATATTTATAATATAATATAATTAACCATTTTTCTTTAATAATTGGAAATACGTATTAATCTTCTTTTTATCGATAACAGGAAATTTTTATTAATCATTTTGTACTAATAATTGGTAATTTCTAATTCTCGTTAATCGTGTAGTATTAATAATTGTAAATGTTGATCGGTAATATTTGATCAATAATTTTTAACATATCATGCTGCAGCTATAATAACCAAGTTTAAGCATTTTGTTTTTTCCACGTTTGTGTAATTTATTATCATTCCTGGAACTGGATATAATTGCTGCACATAATTAATTTTAACAAATTAATTCTTCACGATTTTTAAATAATTATAATTAACCATTTTTCATTAATAATTGGAAATACATATTAATCATCTTGTATTAATAATTGAAAATTTCGATCAGTCTTCGTTTCTACAATAAATAATTGTAAATTTTGATCGGTAATATTTGATCAATAATTTTTAACAAATCATGCTGCAGCAATAATAACCGAGTTTAAGCAATAGTACCGCAAACGAATGAAGTAATACAACCGTTGTTGAACAAATAAGAACAAATGGCGTCGTACCATGATATAAGATCTCATGTGTCGAAAATGATCGTCGATTATGTCGATTACTCGGCTAAAATGGTACTTGTACGTGCTCGATATCCCTAGAGGAGCCGGCACCGAGTCGAAAGGGTTGCTGCAAGACCGTAAGATGGTTGCAGAATGGTCTCACGTGCTCGCAATTATCGGCGTTACATTGCAAACTTTATAAAACAGGAGGCAAACTAGTTCCTATGCAAGCGTGTAAATCACGTTCGACTGCGTTTGCAGCAATGAAATCGGAACGGGTTTCTGTGAAAGTCGGTATTTGTCATGGGAAACGTAGAAACAACAGAGTTTTACGACCCTTGCAGTGGTGTATTGAAATTACAAGACAAATCATACTTCTATTGTTCAAACATAACGAAGGAGCTGTTTATTTCATCTAATACCTATACTTATGTTCAGAATATAGGATCAAATCAGAACAATATTCTCAGTAGAATTAATTTTCTAATATTGATGGATTCCTCCAATTTAAATGGCACAAGTGCATATAGTTTAAGTGCCATAATTAAATACGAATTTTCTTACATTTCTGAATTATCATTCAATAGCGCGTTTTACGTTTCTCTGGTTGTAAAATAATCAAATCATAAATCTTCCATGCATCCTTGAATGCTTTTTATTGAGGCCATTATAAATATCAAACAACGCGATCTGAAGTTTTACTTTCGTACATTATTTCCTGATGCGTATTTCCTGATTTTCTCCTTTCATAGTCATTATGTTATTCTCTTTTCATCACTGACAATTTATTTCTTGCTTCATCTATGCCGTGTAATTGTATGCAAAAGATTTTACATAACTCGGGGACATAGAAACATGTGCGTAGTTTTTGTAAACTGCATATCTCGAATATGTAAAGTAGTATCTTTGAAAAAATTCATCGTTGAATAATGGAGAGGGAAACGATAAAAGAGGATGCCATTGCGAATGAGTGACATTTGCAAAACAAGTATGAAATTCGTACTGTATGGAGGTAAATGAGATAAAAATTACTTGAACCTTTGCTATTTTGCAGATGTAAAGTACCGAGATTAAATAAACAACGTTTAGTACTAATTAATTAATTAAATAATTCTTATTATTTTTATTTTTGGAGATATTATCCTCTGCACTACATCAGAATTAAATTTAATTAATTGTTTCATGTTTAATTAATTTTTATTACCTAATGTAATTTCAATAATTTAATAACTTGTATTATACTGGAAATTTTGAAGATTGAAATTAGATAGAGCATAAGATAAAATCGGTATAAATAATTAAAGATAAAATAAATTCAGTGTAGTAAATTTAACTTAAAGGACCGAATAAAAATAATTGGAATCAAAAAATAGAAGAGAATTAAGAAATAAGATTAATTAATTTTTTATTACATTTATTGCCCTGAAAATTGGAAATCTAGAAATATGGCTGAAGTAATAACTTCATCGAGCATTCTATGCAACTTCATAAACTTGTTTTTCTTTCTAAAAGTTGGTCAATTATGTCAATGATATACAGTCTGGAAATTGTAGAAATGAATAATAAATTGGATAGAATCTCATATTCTATCCCACTTCTTTTATTCTCATATACCATTATATTACTGTTACAATTTTGCAACGAAATATCAGAAAACAGTTCAACTATGCTATACATCGTTGCTTGGTTTTTACGTTTTGCGTCATGTTTGTTTCTGTGTACGAAAGGAGTGGAGCTTATCTGAGATCTCATTGCGTTTTATACTCGAACCAACGCGTAAGTAATTTTTAAGTAAATCTGTGTCATAATTGCATAATAGATTTATAACACAATTGCGAATATGGATAATTATATTGTTGCAGGGAGTTTGATTTATTCTACTATGAAATACAGGATACAAAATGCCAGTGTAAATTATTTAATTACATATTGCATTCATATTTGGAAAAAGTATTGCAAATGTAATTTAAATTATACTAAATACTAGGTGTTGCAGATAATTATTGTTATAAGTTGTTTTCGTAATTTTTAAGATAATTACTATTTTTCTTTAGAAAAACATAGATGGTGATTAAGATAGATATTTTAGATTGGATACCCTATACTTTCAATTTCATACTAAATAGTATAATAATATTACTGAATATATTACTGAAAGCAATTTTATATATTAATAAAGTGTAATACAATATAATGCAAGAACCTAAAATTGTGGAACATAATTTCAAACAAAAATGTGTACAAATATATCAATTGTATACATGAAAATAGCTAATTAAAAATTATGATACTTATCTGAACAACTATCTTTGTCAATAATAATTTAATCTGTCAGTTAATCAAAAACAAAGGATCTGAAAATATGCAATACATTTTCCCATTTTTAATTATTCATTTGACTCGATTTGACTCAATTTCAATTATCGATTATCAGATTTTTAATTATCACGCGTATATACATATATAAAAGAAAATTTCAGATTAGTAAATTTTAATTTCCCTTTTCCTTGACCTTCATCAGCTGCAAGGAAGATATTAATCATGGTGCAATAACTGTAGACGTTAAACATAACCGCAGAATTTGCATCACGATCCATATAATACGCCATCGACGTAGAACGGACACCGCTCTACTCTGACCCGTTTCGTTTTGAGGTGAAGCGAAGCGTGACCGCTAGAGGGAACTGTATCTATCAGTGGTAGTGTCGAAAAAATAAACGTTGCGCGGAATTCGCTTCGACACGCGTTCTACGAATCGTTAGGTCGATGGAAATCGCACGATATTTCGACAATTTAAAACCTAGGGAATAAAACGGTACCAGGAATTGCATTTCTGAATGAAATTTCTTCGATTTATATCGCACGTGATCCTCCATCGATAAAAGGTGAATTAACGATAATAAGAAATATATTTTCTGATTTCACGTTGTCTTGGAGAAAAGTGTTCTTTGCATCGATAGATAGTACATTTATGATTAATTTCGTCCAATTTAATTTTTAATCGCGCATAATTTATTTATTCCCATAAATATGGTATTTTTCTTAGAAGTTGGATTTGTCGTTACATTAGCGCCTGCAATGACGCATATTCATTGGAGAAATGATCGTATTTCGTGTTTTGCTTTTTGAAAGTTTACACGTGAACGCCTTCAATACCTGTACCACGAAATCCTGTTTTCACTTGTGACAGATAGGCCTCGTTATATTTAGTTGGCAATACCCAAGACCGAATATATAATTTACTCTTATAAAACATATGCCGAGGGCATGTGATCGGATTTTCGAGTCACTGTGTATATGAATTCCATACATGTACTATATAACGATTAAATAGAAGAGAAGTTTTTCTGCCAAAGTCAATTGAGCCACATAGTTGCCAATTTGACTAACTGTATTGCAATGAACCGGTTTTCAAACAGTTAAATGCCAATCACACACTTTGATTTTAAAATTAAATAGAAAGTAGAGTTGACCACTTGGATTGCTAAGTGTCTCAATTTATATAATGCAATCATTTCGAAAATGCGACAGAAAAAGGTGCTAGTATTTCGTTAGATCCTTCTCACAGTTGCTGAGCATTTCCTTTCAGACGTTTCACGATGTTTGACGGAGATTGACAGATGTACGCGAAAAAGTTCGTTATGGTATAATGGCGGACCGTCGTGTATAATTGTTTGCAACGGTCAAACAAAACCTTGACTAAGTAGATGGCGCGCGCCACAACGAATTAGATTGAGCCGCAGATAGTGAAAGTGAGGTTGGGTCAATTTTGTATCGATTACGGAAGTATTTTTTTCTCGGCTGTAAATCGGGAGAATGTGATAAAATCGATTGGATAACACGTGGACTGGACCAACGACTGCTATACGTAAATTTAGTTCTCCAACTTGTTCGACTCACTGTAGTAGTGTAGTAGTGTAGACGAGCATATTATATCATAACATAAGCCTCAATCGTAAACTAGTTATTCATTTTTATTCCTTTATACTATAGTATAGTAAACTGGTTATGCAATTTAAAATAGTTATAGAAACGTGACTCGTCATAATGATTTTTAATACTAGTATCACCAAATTAGGCAATAACTGGACTCGTATTTCTCGTTTTTTTACAATTTTTGAGAACATACAATTGTTTTTTGAGAAAATTGTATGTAACTGCATGTATCTATTTATTATTAATATACAACTTTAAGTAACATTCTCTGTGAGCACTATATTTAGGTTTATGCTACATGATAGTAATTCGCGTTAGAAACAGAAAGGAAAATTTATTGCTGTGAAATGCAATTTTTAGTGGTTAGTAAAACTAAATTATTAATATTAATGAATTTTTATTCATCAGAAATAGTAAAGAAGTTAATTCTCTTGCAAAATTTTAGAGGAAATGTGAACTTTAATATAGTACTTGCTATACTACTTACTTCACTATACTTATACAATTATAAATATTTTTCTTGACTAAATTTGATAAAAATATTAGACTATCCTTATTTACAAAATAATATTTTAACAAGAGTAAAATATTTCCCTAAGAAAATATAATTTCCTGAACCTACTGTATAAAGTATATAAATTGTAAAAACTTAATAAATAGATAGAAATGGAAGAAAAATCATTTAGTGGTTGATGTTAGCTTTTTCTATGTCTAGGAGAAAATTTTCTATATTTAAGAGATAAAGGAAATGTAAAAATTCATTCTTACCATCTGCATAATTTGCTGGCAGGAGTCGTCCGTATCTCGTGTTTGCCATACCCCATGTAGGGTTGTGCAGGTTGTTACAGGACCCATCGAAAGTTCGATACCTCTTTTTCCCACATCTACGTGGGTAAGTGTCACCACACCTGATTTCTTGATGTATATTAAACGTCGTGTTTTGTGCAAAACCAACGTACGGTCTTAAACAATATTCAAATATCATAATACAAGAAAGAATAATTTAGCATTGTTCGAAAATGTGGAAAATTTAGTTTGTAATTTTCGTATACATACCCAGTGGATAAATAAGGAGGTGAATACGAAGCAGCAGGATAAGGAAATGTGCTATACGAGTTTCCATATTTATTCGTATAGGGAAAACCATAGCTAGTTTCGGATCCTTCTAAATCTGACGGTTTCCCTTCGTTTCCTGGAACAGAAATGAAATAATAATTAGAAATTGAATTGTCTAATGTATGTCTGTGTAAGTTTCTTAATTTTTCTTTTTATAATTATTCCAAAGCAGTGAACATGAATTTTGATATAATTCGTAACTGGAAAATTTTCTACTTCAGTCCCTCCATAAAATATTTTTCTTTGTCGTGAAACGATGAAAGATATCGGTAGATTTTTGACAAATAATTCTGATGAATTTAGTCCAATGTTCCACACTGTATGCGTCATAAGTGACCCACGACATTTGCCGGAAGTACAACTTTCAGTAGTACAGAATACAGGTATTCTCTGACTCACTCCTCGAGCGAGATAAAATAATATCTTTCTCCAATTGACCCTTTTAAGTTCATTCACTCTTACATTCACGAATTCGTTTTATTACCAGCTGCAATATTACGTTAACGAAAATGCACAATTTCGTTTGGAAAATTATTAACACCCCTGAGATTGCAATTTAAATGACTGAAAAAGGAATTTCGTTTCAGTGTTATATTTACCACATGGAACTGTGCAACTTTTCTTTCGCAAGTTTCTTTTTTTTGTTAGAAATAACAGAGATAATTAAACAGTATTAAAAGTGCCATAATTTTCAGTCGACATAATCGATCTTGACAGTAAAACTACCAATCTTTAATATAATATATCTTAATATGATACGGATACGCAATACTAATTACAGTATTATTATAATAAATGGGAATAAAATGAAAGAAATAAGGAATCTAATAATAAAAAGTAATTTTGACACTAGAACTACCAATCTTTAATATATCTCAATATGATACGGATACGCAATACTAATTAGAGTATTACTATAATAAATGGGAATAAAATTATGGAAATAAATGAGAAATCTAATAATAAAAAATAATATAAAATAGCTATGCATAATTATATCTCTGTTTGAATAAAATTCAACGTTAATTTAGCCAAATATCACCTATTTATAATCAATAATTAAAAAAATAAAAAATATCCAAAAGCCACCTAGACCAATCCAGTTGTCCTATTAAATAAACTCATCCTGTCAACATTAGTGAAAGTACAATAATTTTCAGTGGACGTAGTCTAATCAATCTTGACATTAAAACTACCAATCTTTAATATATGTATATTTGGTGCAGATAGATATATATATGGTACAGATAGACAATATTAATTACAGTATTACTATAATAAATGGGAATAAAATTATGGAAATAAATGAGAAATCTGATAATAAAAAATAATATAAAATAGCTATGCATAATTATATCTGTTTGAATAAAGTTCAACGTTAATTTAGCCAAATATCACCTATTTATAATCAATAATTAAAAAAATAAAAAATATCCAAAAGCCACCTGGACCAATCCAGTTGTCCTATTAAATAAACTCATCCTATCAACATTACTGAAAGTACAATAATTTTCAGTGGACCTAACCTAATCGATCTTGACACAATCCAGTAGTCCTATTAAATAAAAAATTCATCGTATCAATCGATATCCGTCGTCGGATAATCAAAAATATTTCATCGATATCCTCCGCGATCAACACCGCTGTGCTCACCTGACAACGTGTAGTAATTAAATCACACCTTTAGACCCGTTCTCTCGTTTCTCAGCTCGTTTACCCGGAACCACGGTAGTCAGTGCGTAACCGTGATCATTCTAATCGGGATAAAGGGGGTTTAATGCCAAGCTGCTTTGTTGTGCCTCACCGTGTATCGACAGTAGAACACTGCGATTTTCCCACGACAAAGATGGCACGCGGATCGGCGTCTTTCCCTGGGATCTTTGTCTGCTTACGCTAGGGGGATTGCGTCGATGTATTGAATGGCTAGGGGAATTCTTTTCGCAGATTTATCATGCGCATACCTTCCGATCGGCCACGTTCACCGCGTTATGGACAATCGTAAGGAATCCTATGTCGACGTAATAGATCGTGAAACGCGCTCGTTGCCACGAGCCGATGCCTTTCACTGCTTTCAGTTCGAACGATGAATGTTATACCAACGGAGACAGATCTTATCGATGTGGCCACGGCCAACTCAGCAAATGAACGAACCTAGTCAGCCGCGTAAGCTGGCTACAGGGCATTTGGTAAACTCCTGGCCGAATTTGAATTTCAATCAGCGCCGTGGAGTATCGCCTTGGAGCCTGGCCAAATTGCTCGCGCGCTGGAGTTGGTCGTTGTGGATGTTAAACGAACGCCCCGTGCCCTGGGACCGGCCTCGTGAGTAGCAATTTGATTTCTGCCGTGTGATTTCGAGAACCTACGAGATATATATTCGCGCGTTAAGCGGTGTGCAAGATGAAATTAGCGGAATACTTTTGTTTCCGCTTGACTTCTTCCATATGCACCAGGTTCTATTAGCTTGCAACGATTTTTATCTAAAGCGGATCGTAACCGGTAGTAGAATGCTACAGGTAGTGGTTCTACGTGAAAAAATAAACAAAAAATATGCAATAAAATTTTTTCCTTGGTGGCTCGGTTTCTGAGAGAATCGACTTTAAATATTTGCTTCGTGGGTGCAATGCATATTGCAATAAGTATATCCTTGTAGATCGATATCTATGGTCATATATAATATATTCATTCTACTTTGCATGGGTTTTACTATCGTAACGATTAATCAGATAAATCGCTAGAACGTGGTAGAAAATATCCGCAGCAACGTAATTTAAAATAGGGAATTATGCGTTAGAGTAGAAATATTTTCAATAATTTCTAAAGTAATAAAATTTACCATGCCTGACTATCTAGCTTCATCGTATACCTCGCATGACCCCCGTTAGCCAATGCATTAAACATAAACGTAAGTAAATCCACTTCCACGAAATATTTAAAATTAATTTCCTCGAAAATAAAGCTATTATTTGTCAGACTCTGCGTATTTTATATCTACATAGACGAGGGGATCGAAACTTCAGAGCAGACTGTCTAATTCGTGACAACGAAATGAATGACAGAGTTAAAAATTTCAATTACTCGAAACGTAGATACCCGAGTCAGGCATCAGCGCGCCATCTTGATCAGCGCAACTCAGTCGCGCCATTGAGTTGTCGCGGCGGCATACGGAAACACGCGGGCCCGTTTAACGATGGCAGCATTCATCAGAGAACGTCCCTCGAAAACAGTGCTGGAATTCCGGCATGCCGCGCGAGTTCTACATATATCTCGAGAGGCGTTTCTTGCTATTAACTCCCACTTGTTGCACAAGGAACTCGTTGCTCTAGTTTCTTTCGCTCGGTATTCTTGCTTCGATTATTAAGAGTTTAATTGGCATTCTAGAAAGCAGAATGCACGAGCAAAATATCCAAGCCTTGAAGAAACGAGTGCAAACGTAACGTTTCTCTTTCTTCCTTCCTGTGTTCCTGTTCCATGCTTCCCTCGGCTGTCCTTTCAATCTCGGTTAGGGAAAGGAGAAACCACAAAGAAATAAAAACGCACACAGGTGTTCGGTTTCGTTATTAATGGATTACTGACCCCTTTGTTTGAGGAAGTGGACTGGTATTTAATTGGGCACACCTGGAGCTTTATCAAGCTGTGTATATCTATATATATGTATAAATCTGTGTGAGTTTTTTGTCCGTTACCTACGTATCCACTTGATCTCGATTATAGGTATTTCATTCGAGGAGGCAAGAACTTGAATAAAGTATCTGCTAATTAAAAGCACATCCACCTCATCGATTAATTATCGGATGGACGTTTAGTGTAACAGGAATTTGCATTAGCATTTAAAAGTGAACGTGGGTAATTAACGTGATTAATATACCTGGTGTCTTTTTTATTTTATTTTATTTTATTGATTCAAATTTCTTTGATAATTTTCGCTCTAGAGTGTATTTAATTTTTATCTAAATTTATTCCTGTTAATATAAATGAATTTATATGAATCGTTATAGCAGAGTTACTCTTTGGTTTTGAAAGTGTAAAAATATTTCGAAAATAAAAATTCTAGTTTATCTCATAGTTGGTATATTATTTTTATTGCAACTTACTGATTTAATTATATAATAATGAGTATGTATAAAAGTATTTTTCTCTAGTGCAGTTGTTATAGAAAATATAAATAACAGATAATCGAAAATACTTGGTCGTAAAGTGCACGCACGTGTATAGTTTCTCTCGTAGTTTCAGCGATCATAGAAATTCTGGTCATTTGGCGCACAGGAAGTACATTTAGTTTAATAACATTCGAAAGTGACAATAAAATGTGACGCTAGTTTGTTGTGACTCATAATGAACTTGCTTCAGAAATATCGGTTTATGATCCTAAATTGCGCTCACTGTGTATCACGAGAAATTTGAACTGCAGTATGAAATAAATATAGAATTGAAAAATTATATACAGGCTACTACAATTGTAATTACATTGTTATTAGACTTTAATAATAATTTCACAACAATTTCGATTACTTTGATCAAAATATTACGTTTGAAAATAAGAGAATTAAAAAAGATGTAAAAATTTCTAAGGTAATAAAAATTTATTGATAACAACGATAATTTAAAAATCATGAAACTTATTTGGTAACTTAGAAATTAAATTATTTTCCTGAATATCAATACACTATATATATATATATATATATAGGTTTCAGTATACATTAAATAATAATAATTGTATAAATTTCGTTTTTATTCTAGAAAATGAACCAATTTTTATCATAAATTGTAAAAATTGGAATAATTAGTTAAGTAGATTAAAATAGTAATTTTATTTAAATACTTTGTTAAATTTAATTTAATTTTTACCTGCACTTCTCGAATATTTTTCATGTCCAGATGTAGTATCCTTAGCATTTGCTATGCTTATTTGTTGTGTCACTAGTGCAACAAGGAACGTCATTGCGATCCACCATTCTGTTTGTTCCTTCATGTTTCTGAAATATATAGCATAACCAAGCTATAAATATAAATTTAGATATTTATTTTGCATAATTTTGAAATTGATATTTGAAATTGTAAGAAGCAGTCATAAATCTTCGCGATACTCTAGTGCAATTTAATACAAGACTTCTAGTATTTTTATGAAACCTTCGAAAAATTATAACATGTAGTCAACAGTTAGAATAGATAAAAATTAGACGGCTTAGAAAACTACAGTATGTTTTTACAATTTTTATAAATTTTATACATTTTTTAATAAATTGTAAAAATTATAAAATTGATTTGAAATATTTTTTAGAAATTAATACAATATGAATGGGTTATGGAATGAAGGCATGATAAATTTAATTACAGAATTTAATAAAATATTTCATAACATTTACTTGATTTCAGTTATTTTCTAGTTTCTATTTTCTAGTTTCTAGTTTTTTCGTCGTCTTCGTTGATAATTGCCTAGTGGTGAGAGTTGTCTGAACATAAGCACAGTATTCTACTGTCAGTACATATGCCAACATATCTCCTTATTTTGTCTCTTTATACTTCCAACATATATTTCGAAATATGTTTACAGGAATTAGCATAATAATTGAAATGATTAAATAAATTCTACTTTTACAACATATAAATTCTTTTTCTATTATTTTTTTTCTTTTTTTATATAAAACTATAATTATTTTAATCAAGATTTTACATTAAATTAATTAAATCGAATCATTTGTATTTACCAATTAATTAAATGAGAGTAATAAGTATCGTAAAAATTATTAATAATGGAAACAAAGTGGAAAGTATAAAATGGATCAAATATAAAAAATCAAAAATGGATCAGACGTAATTAGCTTTATAGATTACGAAAATCACACAATAAATATTTCGTTTACACGATAAATGAAAACAGCAACGAAAACACGCAAGAAACTTTATCTAAGGTCAAAAGTAATTGCGACAAAATTGCGAGAAATTCACGGTCTCGTGCTCTCTTGCATGTCTTCCCTCTCCACCATAAATTCCTTTCCACTAACCGTGAAAATTACGAAAGGTGACAATTGAAGAAATATTAATTAAAGAAAAATATAAAATATAACGTATAAGGAAATTCTAATATTACATTATAATAACTAAAAGAAATAATTATAATTTAATTATCAATAAAATAATTATTTTATAATATAATTTTATATTATTAGATAATTTAAAAAAAGAAGATATAAAAAATATTTAAAAAATTAATTGCAGAAAATTTGTTTATGATTTCTCCTAATTCCAAATTCGATTCGTTTCTGTCATATCAAGTTTCTATGCATCTGTTACGTCTTATGCTTTTCATAAACCCTCATTTATGCAAGGAATACCTCAGGAATCGCATATAACACGTGAGACACGTTTGAGTGCTTCTTATGGAGAAGCAAGCATCGCATAGAAGCATTCAGACTGTGGATATAATACTTTGAATGAAGCTATACTATAGCATACGTGACTATATACTGTTTTCAGTCTACGAAATTGTGGTAGAATAAAAAATAACCAGAAATTTAATTTCGCTCTCTACCAGATAACAAAATAAATTTTACGAAATGTGAGACACGTTAAAATTCTAAGACGACTAAAACATATTAAAAAACTCTTAATTCGATAATTTATTGCTATCAAAAGATAATAGAAAATTTCGAATTTTGAATAGGCTGAATACGATATTCTTATTTTGCGACAGATATCATTTGAATACCATGAAATATTGCTATTGCTTCAATAATAATAATATTATTGCACTAGAATTTGCGTGAGATAATTTTATATATTAGAATATTAAAAATTATCTGAAAAATTATCTCGAATCCGAAAGATGGTATAAAAGGCGTATAATTATTTCCAAATTATTTGTAATTCATCGCAGAGCGTTGTCTTTAAAAAAATTTTAGTATTTTCGTGCTGGATACTTCTCTATTGAAATAAAGTTACGTAGCTGAGCAATTTTGCAGTAACACTGTACGAGAAATTCAACTGCAACTTTTGTGCAACCTGCCGCGAACGTCTTCCGGTTGCACGTCAGCAAAACTTCTTCAGACCACGTGTGCAGTTGAATAAATTGCAACTTTTGTGCAACCTGCCGCGAACGTCTTCCGGTTGCACGTCAGCAAAACTTCTTCAGACAACCCACGTGTGCAGTTGAATAACAGGTGCATATCCAAAACCGCTGTTAGGTTATGTTTCCAAAGCAAAGTCATCTTGACAGTGCGATACGAAGAAGCTCGAATTCATTTGTCCATTGGGAAACATATTAATCCATAATCCACTCAAAATTTGTTTAAAATTTGTTTACTCGCTATGAAATTATATTTTTGGGAACATTCTTTTATTACACATACCACGGTAATTTAATGACACATTTTAATTGATTAATTTAACAATGGTGAATTCATATGTTGATAGGCTTGCGTAATAATTTTTTATTGACTTTTTGGTTTTATATTTGTTAATCCTTGAACTTGTTAATCCTTATTTCGGTGGTATTATCACTCATCAGGAAGTACCATATTGCCGACCATTTCCAGGGACCACTCTGGACGCATCCCTAAATTTTCACCCGACTCTATCATAAACATCCCTTGCAGTCCATCCTCTTGCACACGGTCACTTTCGTTCTAAACCCAAACACTCTTGACATTTTTCAGAACCGTACTCATTCCATTCCTACATTTATATCCTTACAAGGTAAAAATGCAAAATGTGCAGCAAACATTTCCGAACAATTTTTGCAGCTTGCAAGTTCCTGTAATATCTAGGTCTAGATCGTATAAAATTAATGTAGATCGAATTAGATAGAAATCTAACCAAAATCTAATTTTCATAAATGCAATTAACGCGTAATAATAAGTAGAAAAATAAATAAGAAAAGAAGAACTGATAATACAAATATGATAAAGATCGGATTAATAAGTCAAAAGGAAGTTTTAGAAACTATGACAACCCATTGCGTCATTCAACCCTGTTTCGAGAATTGATAAGCTGGATGGTTCCTGGAATCAAACATAGATCTCGATACAGAGTGACGCCATCCAAATAAAGATTCCTCTCACACAAATGAAATAATTCTGAAAGATTTCAACGCTTTCTCTATAATCTCTCAATAACTCTCCACTATCCTTAAATGACTTAATCTTCTGAATAGGCGTACACGTGAAAGTGTTACACTAGTCTTACGTCAGTACGAGCGAAGCACAAATCATTGTCATTGACAAATTTTTCTTAACAGCTTAAACAATTTCATCGGTTGTCAGTCGAGTATGAAACTGTCTCGTCGTAATTTCCATAAGTTCCCCATTCCTTTCTGTCGACGCGTCGTTTCGCTGGTACCTCTATAAAACGAAACCTGTTCTTCATTCATGTACCTGGATCGTTTCGAATTCCTCTTTTCTGTTTCCTTTTCTTCTCTCCCATTCGATTTCTCGTTTGATTGATGAAACTGGAGGTGAACCGACAAGGTAATCGCGACAAGGTAATTTGAATCACGCAACTGGACACGCCAAATTGCCATAGCTGACTCTTCAACAGTCCTACTGTTCCTTCCATGAGAAACTTGGCCCGATATTATTAGCTTAGATTACGAAATCCACTGGCAAGTTATGGTATTAAAACGAACATCGTTGAGAATGTTATTAATGAAATTATGCAAAGAAACATTGGCTGAATTGGGAATAGAAATGAATAGGCATAGGACATGTCCAAACCTAGCCAAGCGTGTTCGTGTGTGTGAGAAATTCTGTTTTTCACTTGTAACCAGTTAACACGCACGTGTTTATGGGCTGATTAATTATTATGTCCACGTGAAATCTTCCAAACGTATTTCGAGATCCCTGATGCGACGATTAATCAACGGATCGCGTGCTTTCATAGGAGTCAACGAACGTCACTCTAAGCACCAGTTTTATCCAAGATAAATAGAGGTGTCTAACGTGTTTGCAGGCACTTCATCGGTAATTAGATTCGATGTAGGTTTATGAAAAATATCACTCGTTTATACAAATAAATCATAAATTCCTTTTTATCACTATGATCGAATAATTTCTCTTCTGATCAAGCTGACTTTCTCAATTTATAGGACCATATAAGAATAAAAATAAAATAATTCCAAGTGTCTCAAAATTATAATGATATATCGTTCTAAGAAATGTTTAATAAATATAATTTGAAAATTCAAATCTCATTTGGACTTTTTGAAGAATTTAATTAACCAATGAGGGAGACTCTTATCAAACTATACTTGTGTTATAAAATTGGCTATATTTTACTTCAAAATTAAAAAAAGCATATTTCATCTATTTTATCCACTTATCCTAATACTAATTGCTTAAGCCTCGAAGAGAATGCCGGGTAATTTCCGCCATTTTCATTGCACAGCGAAACTATGGGTTATTGGGGATTTAGATTTTCCAAGAAAAGGGAAAAAATCCGAAAGCAATGAATCGTTAATCTAAAGGTGACGCCCTCTGTCAGTTATCGATTCGAACCCAGGAAATTCCACTTTCCTCGCTCGCTTTTCCACGGGGAAGTTTGTCACGTGCTTTCACGCGCTAATTAGGAGTGCAACAGTTGTGCAGCCACGTCAGGTGTAATTAAGCCATTACGCAAGATTCGATCGGTGTGAAGGTTACGCGACCTCTGCGGCCACTATCGCCATATCTTGATCGAAATCGTATCATGATTTGGCAGAGATATATTTATAAAGATATTTTTAAGATTCGTAGATTCGTCGATTATTTTTCCATCTTTCAAATTCACGTATTGCAGAAAGATTAATTAAAATTCGTTACTAGAATCGTGGTGAACTAAATTCATGGATTATGTTCAATTTATTATTGAATACCACGCTGTATTAAATTTATTGGTAAGTGCTGTAGTATAGTAAATTTATTGCTAAATACCGTATTAAATTAATTAGATTGATCATAAATACTATATTATGGCGGAGAATATTATTAAAAAATATTTGAAATTATTTCCAAGTATTATGTTATTTATTAATTTATTTATCTTCCTCGATTTGTTTAATTAGGGTAAACGTGAAAGATATTTTTATGATTCGTAGATTTATTCGTATATTCGTAGATATTAAATTTATTGCTAAATATCGTATTAAATTAATTAAATTGATTATAAATACTGAGAATATTTTTAAATAATATTTGAAATTATTTCCAAGTATTATGTTATTTATTAATTTATTTATCTTTCTCGATTTGTTTAATTAGGGTAAACGTGAAAGATATTTTTAAAATTCGTAGATTCGTCTATTATTTTTTCATCTTTAAAATTCATGTATTGCGGAAAGATTAATTAAAATTCGTTACTAGAATCGTAGTGTACTAAATTCATTATTAATACTGGGCTATGTTAAATTTATTATTGAATACCGTGCTGTATTAAATATATTATTAAGTGCTGTAGTATAGTAAATTTATTGCTAAATACCATATTAAATTAATTAAATTGATTATAAATACTGAGAATATTTTTAAATAGTATTTAAAATTATTTCCAAGTATTATGTTATTTATTAATTTATTTATCTTTCTCGATTTGTTTAATTAGGGTGAACGTGAAACGAGACAGGAAGGAGTAATAGGAAAGTTGATCACTGGCTGTTCCTGTTATCTAGCATTGTGCAACCGCTTGATGGATACTTCCAGAGGAAGTGGAGGAACCCTGGAATAATCTACTTCTTGGAAGCAACAGGAAGTGGACTGTTAAAGGAAGAGTAGTATTCTTTGGGGCTATATATAATGAAGATGGCAGCCTGTGAGGTGAGTATTGTAGAAACTTTGACGTAGATATAGGATGGAAGTTGAAAGGGGTCTTCTGAAACCTCGAATGCCGCTGTGAGGAAGGTATATAAATGTTAGGCTATTTCGAATGAATTATACTTAAGATAACTTCGTGTTTTATAATAATTTGCGTGTAGTAGATTTTGGGCCACGATTTTCCAAAAACGTATACATTTAATAATAAATTACAAAAAACGTTAGTTTAAAAGTTAATATTATTTTAGAAACAAATGAATTTAAAATATTTAAGGTTATTAGATAATTTATTTATCAGGTGAAGATTGTTTTTGTTTATTGTATTATTTTTATTTTATTAGGATTGATATATTAATTATCACGTTATTATTTTTATCGTAGAAAATTTGCCAATAATCTGCAATAATATTTCCGAGTTATTTCCGAGAACGAGAATGAAAATTGACTGCAGTATTAATGGCAGTAACAGAAGCAAGTAAACAACAATAAACTCGGATAATGATTAGTTTCAGTGCTCGTTCGCGTGTAACGATCTTGTTTCGAAGGATGTAGTACGTAATGAGCATGTGATGCATAAATTTGCATCGAGGCTACGTAGATTCTTAACTTTCTTCCTACAAGGAATTGCGAAATTGAAAATATTAGCATTTGGTGGAAACATTGCACGAGTGCAATCTTATAATATCGGTACTCGTACTGATCGAAAGAAATTCTTCTTTTATTCGTGCCTTTCAACACTCCAATTTTAATGGTCTGTTCGTTAGCTCCTTTCATTTTAATTAAACTATTTCTGTCGAATCAGAAACTAATTTATATTCAATTCCATCAAACAGTATTTAAATATAATATAAAAATTTCCAAAACTGCAGAATCAAAAATTGTAACTAATTGGAAATATAAGGAGAAAAATAGAAAATTTGTAGTATGTATAGAATATTCAATATAGGGTTACATATAAAATAATATAGGGTGACCTATAGAGTAATTTATAGCGTAATCTTTAAATTAATCTGTAGAGTAATATATAAGGTAATATATAAAGTACTCAATAGAATAATATATAGAATAATTTCTAGATGGACATATAGAGCAATTTATAAGGAAATATATATTTTAAAATGTATAGTAATATATAGAATAATTTCTAGACGGATATATAGAGCAATTTATAGGGAAATATATAATGTAAAATATAGAGTAATATATGGAGTAATTTCTAGACAAACATATAGAATAATTTATAGGAAAATATATAATTTAAAATATAGAGTAATATATAGAATAATTTCTAGACGGATATATACAGTAATTTATAGGATAAGATATAACGTAAAATATAAAATAATATATAGAGTAGTAATGTACAGCATGAAAGTATAATACTCAAAATATGAAATATACAGTGAAAAATATTTCTCAGGGACATAAATAATAAACCTTCTTTCTATAAAACAATAGAACTATTCATTAAACTCATAATACTATGAATAAATGCAATATTAAAACATTTTCTTTTACTCAGAATTCTAACAAACTTTCTTTCTCTTCAGTTGAGCAAGATTCTTTTGCTGCAGAACACATAGTTATATTTCTCCATTGTTTTCAAGTAGACTGAAAAAGGCATGTAATATTTCTTTGTTATCTTCAAATGAAATTGATCAAAACAATTTTCCATAGTTTATTAAATAACACGTATCGTAGGTGCGTACGATTTCGATGAAAACCATGATCTAAATTCACGCCATACAGATTAATTGCTTAACCTTAAATGTATTCAACGAAAGGAAAGTTTCTGTTCCCTACCTGCTCAGATAACAAAGAGATTACAAACGACAACACGTGAGAGAATTAACGAACTTGATGATTTCTAACTGCTAGCAATTTTATAATTATCAGTTGGTTACACAATAATAAAAATAGATTCCTGCTTTTATCAGATCGTGAAAAATTTTCCGTATTATTGTACGTTTAATCAGGTGGGTAACATTTGTTTTAAAGTAACTTTCATTCCTCGCATGCGGTTTCACTGTATTTCCGTTAAATTGTTATCCGTTGAATTACGTTGAAATTAATCTATATTATCTATACACCAAAAATAATTTGATAATTAAAAATGTGGGAAGATATGTATCATGTCAAAAGTGTGAGAGTAATCTTCATATAATTTGAACACTGACAAAGTTAGTATTTTATTTAATGAAAAAGTACTTAATATATATAGTACAAAGTACTAAAAATATTTATGAGAAGAGTAACAAAGTATTACAATATTATTATTTTATACAGTAGAAAAATGTTTAATTTATACGGTCAGATTTTATGTACCGAGAATATTAAATTTATTTATTAGTATGATAAAAAAAATTTTAATGTAATTATTGTATGTAATAAGAAAATATTTTTAAAAATATTGAAATTGAATTATACTAGATTAAGGTCTATTGGAAAAATATTTTGAATATAAAATAATAATATATGTTTCTTATACTAAAAAAAGAAATACAAATTTTGTCAAAATTTGTCTAATATAGGAGTCATCTACCATTTCCAAAATTCCCAATAAATATTTCTCAAAACGAAATTCGAGACTTTACACCTATAAAGATTCCTTTATGAACCTATTATTAACTACCTATTAATCGAAAAAATAATTAAAAGATTCAATCTCACGGCTCGTTTATCTCATATCATGCAACCAGGCAATTATTTGTCATTACAAGCTACAATTACATTCTCCTACCAACTAGCTAACCACAACATCGAGCGTCTGTTTACCTGCTACAAAAGCATTCAACACCTCGTAAAACAATGAAACGGCTAATTATAGGTTGTTAATTAATTGCACTTAATTATGTGATTAACGAGTTCACCGTTTAGTTATTCAAGGCTTCCATCTCCAATTTTTTTTCACGGAAAAGATCATGAGAGTCATAGAAACTATATTAATTCTGGAATGTCAACTAGTCCGTAAACTCCTGGTGATGTATAATATGTTGCAAAGATGATAATTAGTGAAATCTCCCAAAAATACTAGGAAATATATTTAATACGTAACTCAATTTTACATTTTTACTTTCAACTTTCATAACTCGAATTTCTATTTATACTCTATCGCTGACATAATTTATATACAAATATATTCTTGCATTTTCTTTTTCATGCATCTTATTCTAGAAGACATTATTTTTAGAGAATATTGAAATACATGTATCTCAATTAATACATCCTCAGTTCAGTCACTTGGTAGGTATAAACTAGTAGGTAGCATTGTCATAGTATATAGTGATAATAGAACTATATACTTGTTAATTTTTGTTAATACTATGTGTAATAATACTCATTTGCACATTCTCATTCGCACTGCCAATTTCATTTTATATACATTTCATTACAGACTTTAATATCGCAATGAAAATATCAACAAATCGCGTATAGAAACTTAGAAGTACCACTCTAGTGCTGTAGTGGCGCTACGGTAGTCAACCAAAATGGCGCCACTGTAGTTAACCGCACTGGACTTAAGTCCGCTCTCAAAACTAATCATTTAAGTTTCTTGACGCATCAAAAACATATCATTTGCTTTATAACTCAACATCTCAATCATTTAATTTTTTTATTTAACAATATAGAGAAAAAGCGACCAAATAAGTATTAAAAGTTTTAAAAATTCATATAGTAAATCATAATACTGCGACACCCTAATTGAAACTCACTAGTCTCGAATATCAAAGCTACTTAAACCGAACTCTTAAAACTATTTTAATTTGCAATTTAAATTTTTTTAACTCGAAATCTCTGTCGTAATACTCCTGTCATTACTTTTATTAACGCGTATTACTCAGTTATCACTAAGATTAAAGACATTCGCTTGAAATACGTGTTATTCGCAATAATTTTCGAGTTATATCGAAATGCTGAATAATAAATTGCGCGACATTAAAACATAAAACGTCGACGGTGAAAACACCCTAAACGCTGTGATATTTCAAAACAAAATATCGCGGTAAGTTATGAAACTAAAACCGCAAAACGTGTTTTTACGTCTAATATGAAATTAACGAGCTCTCTACGTATCGATTAGTCTCGATTGTTATGGACGAGTTTCGCAGGTAATTTAAACGAGTCTGGTTTCGAAACCACGGTAAACGATTGCCTGATGGTGAATGGAGAAACCACCTGGTGACTTTTTTGCGGTCGGAAATCAGAATGACACTGTGCGATAGGAAACGTGGTATCGTTTGACTGGTATGTGAACGTCTCGCAATTTGTGCCCTAGTTCCTGTTTCCCCATCGATTTTCTTCTTTTTTACTTAACTATTAAAACACATAATTACACGCCGATAAATTATCAATAATAATTGTTCTATTAGAAATTACGTCTTTTAGATTTTGAAGGTCCATTTTGAATGTCAGTGCAAGTTAGCCTAACTTTTAATTTAATTCCTCGACGTTTCGTATTTGCATTCATGGTCTCATCTCGTCTATTATTATTCTCGACTATTTATTATTTCGATTAATTTCGAGACGAATCTTCCAATTTTTAGTAGAATTACAGTCAACTGTGAAAGATCACAAGGCAAAAATTTATTTCCATGCGTTCATGTCACCTCCACGTGTTTGTAAAATTAATTCGCCTTATCGTATCTTTTTCCACGATTTAATTAATTTCCTCCCTTTTATCTTTCGCTAATCTCGGTAGAATCGTTGTTAAATAGCGTGTAAATGGAAATTGTTTTGTATACACGAATTTCGTGTAACATAATCATGGCGTAATTTAATTAGATGAATTATTCGAATGAAATTATCTTGAAATGAATAGTGTGGCTTGGATATTAAATATAAATAAAAGTGTGCATTTTGTTGTTGGTCTACCTGTAAGAATTGCTACGAGCATTGCCTGTAACAATTAGCAGCTTTTAAATTTCAGATTCAAGCTACATAATTGAACGATTGTGATCATTCACGATTGTGACTCGGTTTATCTTATAAGTAAAGTGAAAGATTGTAATCATTCGTGACTTCTTTATCTTATAAGCAAATTGGAAGATTGTGATCATTCACGACTCGTCTGTCTTGTAAGCAAATAGAAAGATTGTGATCAATTACGACTCGTTTATCTTAAAAGCAAATAAAATTCCAAAATTCTGAGAAACACTTATTTCTTCTCTATAACTATACGTATATTTATTTATTCTAAGTGAACACTGGTAGTTGATGCAAATAGTAGGCAAGATAATAGATGATATCTGCGATGTTTAATTTTTTTACAGTAATTCTATACAGTATTCTGACACATGGATAATTTTAGAAGCTGTTTATGCTGTCGAGAATTGAGATTTAAAGAAGCAAAATATTATTCTCAGTGCTGTAAGATTTCTTCCATATTTCAAAATTTATTCTGTAATCAGGCAATTTAATTTTCAGTATTTTTGTACTAATAAAGAATTAGTACTGTATTTTGTACTAATTGGAATTTCGTAATTATAAAGATAATTATTTTCTTTCACTCTACCATGTTAAGTTACGTTTATTTGTTTCTGCCATCATATCCTGTTGTTTAAAAAATTTTTAATTCAAAGTTATGTTAACATAGTTATATTATTTGATATCCATTTTTGCCTGTCGTGTTGAGGGATAATATGAACGTTTGTGTTAATTTATATCTACATTATATATATCCTATAAATTCGATTTTAATTTTAATTATATTTGAAAAAGTTATGAAAAGAATAGGCAGAATAATTTTGTAAATACCTGTATATGAGTGCCTTCGTGTGCTATATCGCGTCCTTCTTTATTATCCGAAGAAAGGCTTAGGGTACGTCTCCCCAAATTCCTTTGTGGCAACTTTCTTTTCAGAGAAAGTAATTGCTTTTTTCTTCTCGCCCAGGTGTTCTGATTTGGACTGGTACTTTATGAGTAATTGTACAAACCTATAAAAACAGAATATAAAATTCAACATGGTTCCAAAGTGAAAGCATATTAAGATACGAAACAAATTAAAATAAGAAAATTGGAATTAATTGTTCCATAATTATTGCACAATGTGTTATCTTCGTTGCATTGAAAAATTCTGCAGAGCATTCGAGTCTCTTCATCTGCTTAGAATACGACGAATTTCAAAAATTCTATAAAATATAGGAAATTTTTTAAATCTTGATGCATACTGAAAATTTTTGAAATTCCTTTGCAAACTATACTATATTTAAAATATTTAAAATATTCTGCGAATTATGGAAATTGTTCGTTATTCTATGCAGTGCAAGAAATATTCGAAATCCCACGAAGTGTATAAAATTTCGGAGATTTCGTAAAATATTGGAGGTTAATAATGGAAAATGATGCGATTAATTGGAAAATTCCGGACGAAAGGGGAAGTGCAGAATCTGCAATAAATTAATAGGCAGGAAAATTAGGCATTTTGGAACAATGAATGTCGAAGGATGTCAGGAGTTACGCTCGTGTTTATGGCTTTATGGGAGGTACGTGTGGCTTGTTGATGGCCCTCGTTACTCCTCCGTATACAACGCTTTCAGGCGCGTGTACAATGGTTAAGCCTTTAGCTACGACAATACAGTTGCATGACGAGTTCACAATATAATATGATACCAACAAGGCGTCGCGACTTGCAAATTATTTGATTTTTATTCGTGTAAATATTTTTATTTATAACCCTATTTCAGGTTAATATTTAAAATATCAATAGACTATTCTAATATAAATTTAATATTCAGAAATATATATTACACTGCTGTAGTATCGTAAGCTTAAGGGCAGTAAAGAGGAAATGAAGATGATAAAAGAAAGTACAAATAAAAGTGGTTGGACAGGATGAAAATTATGCATCGGGGATGCAATTAATGCAATTATGCATTGATGGTTCTGCAATATTTTCGGCGACCTAAAGGCTGAGGATAGTTTTAAGAATTATAATATATTATGCTATACTATACTAGTGAAATGTAATGTAAACTATACTCTATTAGTATTCTATAATATGTTATAGTATTACGGTATTATATTATAGTATTACAGTATTATGGTATTATGGTATTATATTATAGTATTACACTATTATATTATAGTATTACAGTATTATAGTATTCTATAACAGCAATATAGTATATGATAACAATATAATATAACAGTTTGCAATTAGTATAACGTGAAAGAACTATCGAACTCTTCCCTTTCGTAATTTTTATTGGCCATCAATGGTCATCAATTTTTCCCCGTAAATTGTAAATATGCCTTTATATACGCACAATGACACAACCTTGAAACGACCTTGTTCAACCTTCAAGATTAAAATTCAAGTTACAATTTATTTCCATGGAAATCATAGACCTTAGCAATGGCGGGTGATAATTTACGAACGTAAATTACTATTACCATTTCATACTCTTCACTGTTTCACATGTACTTTGACAGTCGGTAGCTGGTCACGTCCGAGAAATTTCTGAATGCAATTATAAACTGGTCTGTATAAGTGACTCGAAAGAAGAGAGATTCGGCATGAGATACGTTTATGGTGAAAGTGGACGATATTTAATAGGAACAAAACGAATTTCCGGAGAAAGAAGTCCTGCGGGGCAAAAGTGAGAGTGTGCCCTTAAAAAGAGCGAAAGAATTGAAACTGGTACACCGGAAGTAAACACGACAGCAATGGAGATCAAGGTTAACTGAGATTCTCGTACCGATATTAGACAACTCGAGGGTGGAATCCAAATGAAGAGAACTAGTATAGCAAGGGCACTTCGTAGAGAATACTTCCGTCCATCGAAATCTTCATTTCAAAGTCAAATTTCAAAAATCATGTCCATTTTTGTTGGTCGCGTTTAAAATAATAATAATATTGTAGATAATATGATGAATTATCTACTTATCGTGGGGAAATAAATTCAATCGATTTTGAACATTTGATACGATAAATAAAATGGTAAGTGGAAGATGTCTTCATAGTAGTCAGGATTTTCAAAGACCTTATGGATGTGTAATTTTCATTTTCATTTTGAGAAGGTTATTTTAAGTGAATATCATTATAATGAATAACATTCCATACTAGTACTAGTGAATAGTACGATAGTGTTCCATAACGTAGAATCTGCTATATCAGTTTGTGTTTTTTTGTACACTGCAATTATACAAATACTACACTGATATTCTATAATGTACAATGGATAACATTCTATATTAGTACTAGTGAATACTAGTATTCCATAATGTAGAATTTACTATATCAGTCTGTGTTTTCCTTGTACACTGCAACTATACAAGTACTATACTAATATTCTATAGTGTTCAATAAACAGCTTTTTATCTTAGTACTAGTATTCCATAAATTAGTACTCCATAATAATAGTATTCCATAAAATAGTATTCCATACTAATACTAGTATTCCATAATGTTGAATTTACTATATCAGTTTGTGTTTTCCATGTACACTGCAACTATACAAGTACTACACTAATGTTCTATAATGTACAATGGATAACATTCCATACTAGTACTAGTGAATACTAGTATTCCATAGTATAGAATCTACTATATCAGTTTGTGTTTTCCTTGTACACTGCAATTATACAAGTACTATACTGATATTCTATAATGTACAATGAATAACTTTCCACGCTAGTATTAGTATTCCATAATAATAATAGTATTCCATAAATTAGTATTCCATACTAATACTAGCATTCCATAATGTAGAATCTACTATATCAGCTTGTGTTTTCGCTGTACACTATAACTATACAAGTACTGCACTGATATTCTATAATGTACAATGAATAACATTCCATACTAGTACTAGTGAATACTAGTATTCCATAATGTAGAATCTACTATATCAGTTTGTGTTTTCCTTGTACACTGTAACTATACAAGTGCTATACTGATATTCTATAATGTACAGTGTAGAGTCTGTTATACTGTTTTGCGTTTTTCTTCTATACTGTAATTATACAAAGAATAGAAGCAGAGAAATTTTGTAGAAATTTATACAATTTAAAAAATTCTTTAAATTGTATTTCGTGACCAAAAACATGACATACATTCAATAATTGTAAGATACCGTTTCGAATGTTTTATGTGTTTTTTAAATGAATGTCATAAATTCTTCTACGTGGTGTATGAAATGGACTATCGATACGAATCTCTCATCGTTGAAGATTAATTAAATCTTATATTTATCTTGACACACTGTCGATGTCACCAAAACGAAACGACGTTGCGATATGGAAATTTGCATAATGTGTAATGACCGCGCTGAGTCACTCTTAACATCCGTAGGATTAAAATCGTGACCTAACTTCTTTATACTTTCTCTGTGACATTTAGAGAAATGCATGGAAATATGACTTCCGAAGTATACAAGGCCACTCAGAAAAGTGAAACAGGTTTACATAATTATATATTCATTACCTTTTTTTTTTTAAATTACAGTATTACGTCGTCTTGTCATGTAGAATTAGCGAGGAAAAATTGACATTCTCTTTCAGATTTTTTATATTTTTTATTTATTTTATTTTACATTTTGTAATCTAATTTACTTCTAATAACAAATTTTATATCTTTTATATATTTTATTTTGTACTTTGTGACTTATTTTACTTTTAATCTCAAATTTGATATGTCTCGTGCATTCCAAATTTATTTAAATTTTCGATAACGAGAGAAGATTAATTTTAAGAGATGAATTATTAACATGACTGAAGATATCTACCAAATTTTGTAGGGAGACTTGTATTTTGACACCTTGATTAGTTAATAAGGTTTGTGTTTGGAAGTGTAAAGGTAATAATACGTGTCCCTTGAAGTTAAAGGTGCCAGGCATTTAACGTAAAACATATCTTTTCATATGCAAATGCTGTTTTAACCGAATGACTGAGACGCTTTGTCACAGTACTACGCCCTTTCTCCAACTACAGCTTAAAGCTCTTAATGCAATGCTACATTGTTGCGAAAACTATTACTGTTATACATTCCTGGCTACTTGGCAATTAAGTGCACCCCTGAAGGAAAAGATACCAAACGTGTAATCATTTATTTCTTCACGTCATATTCGTAATTTCCTAACTTCAACATTTTTCAATCTAGAAGTAAAGTAAAAATGCAATGGAAAAATATATGTATTCAAATCTCCTGTATGCAGAAAATTTCACTAAATTCAGCTTCCATTTCTATTTATAAAATAATATAAAATTAACGATATTCTATAGCGATTTTATTAAAAATTTTGAACGAAATTAAATTCATAGACCAGGGGAATTATTTTGGAGAAAAATCGAATGTTTAGCATGATTATTAATTATGCAGAAAATTTGACCGAGTACAGCTCTGATTTTTATGTATAAAATAATACAAACTTCATAGTATCCAAATATTCTTAGTCTTTGTTAAATAACTTGTTTAGGACAAATTTAAAATAAAATAAAATTCAATAAATATTCGAAAAATAAAATAAATTTAATAGCCAGGTTCATTAACAAAATCAGAAGTAAATAAATAAATATTATTTTAACACCTACTTCAACTGATAACCCAGGTACTTTCTTGATCAATTCGCAATGCTATTCAAAGCAATTCTACCATCTTCCAAGTATATAGCAAACACAATTTCTTTCTTCAATTCCAACATCCGTGATACCTATCCCGACAAAACAGTAAAGTGGTCTCTGAACTACGTGTTCCAGGAAATTACTAAGAACGACAGATGAAAACGCGTCCAAAAGTGTAATCTGAGAAATATTAGGAATCTGGGTGTTATAGAAAGTCGAAGAAAAAAGAAAAACGCGTTCGCAAGAGAACCGGTCCCTAGTTCCCAACTATCTAACTATCCACACTGGCCCTGAACAATCGTTTTAAGAGCAGAAAAACCAAACTAAAGGTTATTACATAACACCTAACTCTTTTTCACACTCTAACCTATTCCTTGCTTCGAGTTCCATTAAAATTCCTATAATTAATAATACAAATTATCGAAAGACCTTCGCAGAGATGCATGACGTTAGGCAGCTACTGGCCTGTCACTTTCGCGTTAAGCAAGGGATTGACGGCTCCATTTCTTCCTACACTCGTTCACAAGTCGTAAAACACTTGCAAAACTCATGTCCGAACAAATTCCTAGGATTAGTATGAATCATTGAAGCAACAATGCCGTGTGATTGGCGGCTCTATGGGCTATTTAGGCTGTTCGATGATATCAGAGCGGTAAGTCCGCGTCTGTTTTACGTATCGATCAGTTATTCCTTCAGAGATTGCAAAAATCACTCGTGAACCCTGGATATTAATTAACGTGGTTACTAATTATTGAGAAGGTTTTCTTGGGAAACGATATTAGGAAATTGAGCTATATTATGGATCCTAGGATCCACGTGAATCATCGGGGTACGATCGTTCAAAGGCAAACAACTTTCGCAGACGTTCGGCTTCCAAATCGTGTTAAGGAAGAGATTGATATATTAAGTCTAATACTACGTGTATCGGTATATTACTCGTTTAATATTTCGAAAAGACAAGAAATTATGCAGTCGTGAATTATCTGGGTGTCATCGTTCAAAGACCAACAACATTCACGTATTACGACAAGGATTAGTAATTCGGAGAAAAGGTGAAAATAGGATCTTGGAATCGATATGAATCATAGAAGGTTCGATAGGAGGCCAATGGTGTTCTTGGAAGAGTCTTAGTTCCCGTTAAATCCTATTTCGTAGTTTCCAAAAATCCAAAGTCGAATAATGTCGACTTCTAGTAGGTTTGAAATTAAAATGCAATTATAAAAGATTGCCTTGTAATATCCTTCCGATTTTATCTACCTATTGTGTAAAATTGAAAAATTTTATTATACAGTCATTATGCAGAGGGAAAGCATTAAAATTGTAAATTTTGTGTTAAATTTACTAAATATATTTTTTCAATAAATAGTGGAATAATTCTACATAGAAATAAAGTTTAATGATTGTTCTATGTAATTATAAAATATATATTTCAGCTTCGAAAAGCTATTTTAAACATGAATAATATAAAATAAGTAGGTATAGTTAAATATCACGTTAGACGAATATTAGAAACGTTAGAAATAGAAACATTATTGTTTATAATATTTACAATGTACAATTTTATTCACAATACTCTTTTAAGATTGATAGTAGAACATATTATACCACTAAATATCATTATCTGTGCTATAATAATCGTTAATGATTAATAGCTAAACATCCATTGCCTTGGAACAACTGAACGCTACACTAGCGCCAACCGACTGTATACTCTAGACTCTAAATTCACTAGATAATAACCAGACTCCCATCAGCTAGTTATTTTCAAGATATAAAATTAATTCAATGTATTGAAATATGTTCTTATTTATCTTCGTGACATTTCGACGCATATTTGCTATAATAATCGTTAATAATTAATAACTAAACATCCACTGTCTCGGAGTAACTGAACGCTACACTAGCGCCAACCGACTGTATACTCTAGACTCTAAATTCACTAGATAATAACCAGACCCCAACCAATTAATGATTTTCGGGATATAAAATTAATTCAATCTATTAAAATATGTTCTTATTCATCCTCCTGACATTTCAACGCATATTTCGTAGTCATGTCGATCATGCGAGCCACGCGTCACCAAATATCGGATTTCCCTAGTAATGGCCGCCTCGCGAAGATCAAAGAAACGCTAATTCGTGTGTATAATGGGAAGAGAAAGTACACAGGCGTGTTTAACTACGATTTTAGCCGCGGTAAGTGGAGTACTATCTTTCGGTTAATTATTTCATTTGCTCTCTTCCTTTTTTTTTGCTCTCTTGCCACGATTATTAGTTAAAGATAATTTATGCGATGGCAGTCCGATGAATGCCGGGAGTCATTGCTTCCCGCTTACCTCGAATAACTCAATTGCTAAGTGGGAAGTTTGGAGTGGCTACTCGGATAATTGCTGAAGATCGAGTGCGTGATTGGTAATTAGGAAATGGAAATCTCTCGTATTTTCGAAGATCGCGTGCTCGCTCGTCGAGTGGGAAATGTGATAAACAAAAAGTTTGTTAAGGTGGTTGTATAATAGTGATCGAGATCATGATTTTTCTCGCGATACGGGAGAAGTATAAACTGAGAGTTGCTTTATGCCCAGATTATGGCGAACATGTTATATTATCGTTTGCATGTGGCTTGCGTAATAGAGATTATTTTATTGAAATCAGATTTTCCTGTTTATATTTTACAAAAATAAGTACTTAATTTTGTTTTGTAGTTTATTTTATACGAGTTGAATGTGCCAACTTATAGGAGGTATTAAATGATATTTGAGAAATGGAATTAAAACTGAAATTTAGAATTAAAAATTAAAATAAAATATGCTTTAAGTACTTTATGTGTATTTATATATGGATATTTAGCATATTTTATTTTCTACGTATATTTTTAAATTATTATATTGTTATTATATTGTAATAAGGAATACAAATTTTTACATTCTTCAAAATTATTCTGAGAGAAATACAAAAGTCAAAATTTTTCTCAAACTGTGAGCAAAAAGTTGTTGAATAATTAATATGTATAAATTCATAATTATTTTATATAACCCTGTTATTCTGATAATTATTTTTTTTTTTTTTTGTTATTTGCATATAAATCTGATTTTACAAATTTGAGATTAAATTAAAACAACGTTTAAACGTGAAATTCTTATGAAAATCATACTTCGAATCGTGAAAACGAAAATTTAAAAGTGCAATAAATTGTTGTCAATTATAGGAAATTGTAACAATTGCATACAAATGTCAGTAGTCATCTAGGATCTAGCATATTGCAAAATTATGCGAATTACATTCGTAACAGCCGTTATTGCTATATTTTATGAAGATTGACTACCTGTCCAGAATTTGAACCCAAAATCTTGAAAACTTTTCTCATATAAAACTTTCTTCTCTAAAACATCTTGCAATATTTTCACATTGTAAAGACAAAAATTTTCATCAAAATTTCAATAAATTAACGAAGAATTAAAAATGGTCTAATTGCGATACAAATTTTCATATGAATTTCAAAATTTTTTACAAATTTTCAACACTTCAATCTATCTCAGTTTTCCAATTTTTCCCTTTCCCTTTTTTAAAATTCATGAATTATACTGTCTTTAATTTAATATATATTTAATCAGTTTATTTATTATTTATTAATTTAAATATTTATTTATTAAATAAAATCTAATTTCCAGCAATCCAGGCATAATTTTAATTTAAAAAGAAAAGGAGGCGAATAGGAAATATTTTCAGAAATATTCATTCATAGCAAAGACTCGAGCAGTCACTGACACGATTAACGTGTCGAGTGTAACACATTCGTGGGTCAACGTAAGCATTGTTTAACCTTTAATTGTCAGAATCTTCGCACGGTAGCTGCTCAAATGGCAAGTCCAAGGCGTTTTACCTGGTACACTTGGACAAGGACACATTTTTGCACGGTTTCGTTGCTCTTACCTAACAAGCCTGCAAAAAACGCGCAAAACCTCGCTAAACTCTGGCAAAACTAAAGATAAATGCCTCGAGTGTTTTTCGGCTACGGAAAATGCTCCACAAGAATGAAAGAGCAGGAAAAACTTCTGCAGTCGGTTTTAAGTTTTCGTTAAATTGATCTCGGGTCAAAAATTCTAACAGATGTCGAATTTTTCCCAGTCATTGAAATAAACAGCGAAATTTTTTAGTCTACGTGCTTCTCGAAAGAATCATTGACGTAAGCAGACTTCAGAAAACTGAAAAAATATAGATAAGAACTTTTAAATATCGCGTTTGCTATCAGTTATTAATGTTAATCGAAATGCAAAATTTTTTTGATAAGAAAATTTTCTTGTTTTTACAGTCACTGAGGGATGAATAATTCATATTAAAAATGACACTTGTCAATTATATATTTTTTTTTCTCTCTCTTGAGAGAGAGAGAGAAAGAACATAAAATCTTGAATATTCAGAATATTGAGTTCTTAATTTTCAATTTTCTTTTTACAGAATGAGTGAATTTTTCTTGTATTATAATTCAGGAAACAGATCATTCTTCATAGTACCAATTCCACAATTATTGTTATTAAATGTCAATTATTAAATATAAAATAATATTTAATGTTACAATAATTCTAAATATAAAATACTAAATTGCATTATTATTTATAGACTCAAAAAAATTAACAATTGTCGTTTTAACGTAAATGCTTCAATTGATATTCCTGATTTTTAATTATAAAATTATTGTATAAAGATACATGTCAGCGATGGTTAATGCGTTAATATCGATTTTACTGGACAGATAGAGCATGATCGAAATGCCTAAAATAGGTGGATACTCGATTTAAGGATTTCATATGGTCCCCTCGAATCGAATATACCTTTAATTTGACACGTTTGATTTCACATTAGAAAGTGGGTAAATAGTTATAAATTCGCCAGTCATTCTATGTTTGTCTGGAAGGATTGTTATTTTCCTGTTAATTATACGAATTCCAATTACGCAAAACGTTACAAACATAAGTGAATCGTAATTTTCTTTCGAAAAATAATAATGAATTGGGAATTGAATGTTATCAGTGGAATTTTTCAAATACTCAAAGATATCATTTTAATTAAAATTCGTTTCTTGCACATTGATTTGGTTATAGTATTTTAATAATAGAAAATCTTAATTAAATTTTATTTGAGGAATTTTTTTTTATTATTATTCTCTTATTTCCTTAAAAAATATTAATTAAAAATAACATTAAAAAATATGAAATTTTTATTTCAGATCCTTGATTAATTAATTTATAGTCAGTTTGATAATTAATTCATAGTCAGTTTTTGTTATTTGCAGCTATTTTAAAAATTCTTTGGTCATCTTTCAAGAATTACAAATAAGTTATAATTTTTTAAGCAAGTTAAGATACTATTACTATATAAATATGAATTATTTGATAAAATAACTTTTTTGTATAAAATTCTTGGCTGGTTACAATCCTTTCCAATTTTTATTTAAAATTATTTCTTTTATTATATCTCATATATATTTCAAGAAATTGATAACTACACTATACGTACAATTTTTTACAAATATACGATCAATATATATATATTTCAAGGATTACAATTCCGATTAAAAATTTTTAACTTCAAATACACGAGTTGACCAATACAGATATTTCATCTCTGTCTAAGAGAAACAAAATTAAATTTAATACACAAATATATCAAGGGATATTCACAAGAACTCAAAAATCGTAGACAAACTTGAAAAGAATCAAAATTTCAGTGTTCCAAAGCAGAAGCACAAAATCCCAAACATCCTCTCTTTCAACATACAAAACATTTTTTTTCACTGCCCCCCTCCCCCCAAAGAAAAATATTCCTATCTGTCTAGATCCACAAATCGCCATTCAACATCAAAATCCCGCATCACTTAAAAATTCAAAAACTCGCCAAACGATAAAAATAATTCAATTTAACCCCTGTTGTCCAAAAAAGGAGAACCATGAGCGTAAAACTCATCATCCACGAAATAATCAATTCCCTAATTCCATTCATCCATTCTGACTGAAATTCGCGAAGAAAATGAAATTTAACGCACCAGAATCGACTGGAAAATTCGCGAGACCACGGCAAAAATGGCAGAATCCGCAAGGAGTCAGTCTTCGTGGTAGTTTGGAAGAAGATGAATCAGGAAGTTGCGACAGGAAGCTTCTCGGTTGCTCGAGTACACTCGGGGTACTCCAGACCCGCTGGGACACCTGTTTCGACACACAACGGAACTTCACTTTGTACGCGGTTAGTCCTGCTTATTCCCGGACAATATACCAAACACGTGCTGGCAGGACGACTGAACGAGTGCTGGATACGGGCCGAACTTTATAAATGGTGGGAGAAAGTGCAAGGTGTCCGATCACAGATCGGTGGTGCCCCACGCTGCCAAAAGCTCACGGCCCCACAGCCGATTTTTAGCTCCGCGTGTTGTTCCGATGATTAATGCTGGGATTTAGAAAGGTTTCCCGGGATTTCTTATTTTTTCGTCGACTCCATCGCGCAGAAGATCAGGGAACCGCCGATTTTTTGACGAATTTTTCACTCTACACTCGGCGATTTTTTCGTTGCAAGAAACTAGAAATTCGATGATTTTCTGTCACAAGATAGATGATATTTTTAAAACGGTGAATAAGAAATCGTATGCAATCTAAGACGTAGAATTATTTTACTTCGATATTCCACGATTTTTGGTTGGATAATTGTAAATTTGATGTATCAAATTTATTTATTACACGTCTAAAAGATCATTAATGAACGATATTTCCTGGTCTTATTAATAGACATTTGCTAAAAATAAAGAAATAAATATTTGACTGTCTAAAGAATTTTCAAGGGAAAGAATTATTTATTTATTTATTAACCCTTTGCACTCGACGACTTTTTCGTTGCAGAAAAATAGTAATTCGAAGACTTTCTATCGTAGAGTCGGTGATATTTTTAAAAGTGCAAAGGGTTAACATCCGTCTTAAGAATCTGATTAAAAGGCGACTGAGAGATGCCCCTCGAGTGCAAAGGGCTAACTTATCTTTAACACTGGTATTATCAATCCAGTCGAAAAGATTGGTCTTGAAATTTTTCCTTTTGCAGTTACTAAGAACACATATATACCTGCTTTTAAAAGAAAATAACATCGTCTCATATTGGGATAAAATTGTAATTAATATATTTATTTGTCTTCTTATTTAAGATTGGTAATTTTACTGTCAATTGATTGGTATAATAGTTACCAATTACCATAAGTGACAATTTCTTCTGCCTGCCTTCGACTTTTTGGTTATTTTTCAGTGATTTGTGCTTGCATAGGTCAGTTTCCCTGTTGAAGTACGTATTTATAATTGTTATTGCGAATTATTTTATATTGGGTTCTCTTTCTACTCTTTCTTTCTCTTTGTCTTCTGTTTCTTTTATTTTTGTTCATTTTTGAGTGATTTGTAATTAAGATTGGTAATTTTACTGTCAATTGATTGGTATAATAGTTACCAATTACCATAAGTGACAATTTCTTCTGCCTGCCTTCGACTTTTTGGTTATTTTTCAGTGATTTGTGCTTGCATAGGTCAGTTTCCCTGTTGAAGTACGTATTTTTAATTGTTATTGCGAATTATTTTATATTGGGTTCTCTTTCTACTCTTTCTTTCTCTTTATCTTCTCTTTCTTTTATTTTTGTTCATTTTTGAGTGATTTACGTTCTTCAGTTTATTTACGTTCAATTTTTTATTCTTTTTCTCTTTTTCCTTTATATTTTCTTTCTTTTCTTTTTATTTTTCTTTCGGTTTATTTTTATGTGATTTGCATATATACGAGTCAATTTCCTGTTGGAAAGATACGAATGAAGAAGATATTTGTTACTCTTATCGTGAATTCGTATGTGACAGCGGAGTACTGAAAGGGATCAACGTGGTTCCCCGTTTTCTTTCCCCGATTTCTCTTCTTTCATACTCGCTTCCACCTCGTCAAAGATCAACCAATAATCTCACGGAAAATATCATTTACCTTCTTTTGTCTTCGACTTACTTGTATATACACTCCTTGACAGAAGGATATCTTACGTGTGTCATCGTTTAGTTCACAAAGGTAAGACAAGAATTCTCTAAATTCTATAAAAGGTACGAAAACGTGGGCAATCTGGAACTACGCTGCCTATACTTATATTTCTCAACAATTTACCTGCCATTTGTAATCTGCCCTTGAGAATTAAACGATGGGACACGTGTGCAGTCTCTTTGCCCATGAGTGTAAATTATTCCTCCATTAGGAAAGTTCTAGGTGAAGAATAGATGAGGGAACTATGTTTTGCTGTTAGTGTAAATCTTTAATATATTATTTACCATATAGTCCATAAGTATCATTCACTATATTGTAGTCCATAATCATTCATTATAGAGTAGAATTGGTTAATAAATTTTCAAAATTCGTAATTCTAAATTATAAGTCCAAGCTATGAATTTCCAAGTGAGAGTAATCCTCTGTTCACAAAAATCTTGCAACAATGTTCAAATTTGGACCCACTTGTTACATCGTCACATGATTTATGTATCGTAATGAACGATTCACTGATGTAATCTAGGTGAAACTTACTATAGACCAATAACGAGGTTACATTTACTGTCAGGAGTTAGCAAACGTAAGGAACGTAGATCTGATTGGCCATGGTGTGTTAGGTCCAGGTTAGCTGAAAATGTCACATCTAGGTACAGATAGAATTATATCATATGTGTGACAAAGAAATTGCAATATACTCATGAAGACCAAGTGAACAGAGCAATGTAACATTAGCCTATACGTAGGATCAGAGTTCAACTTAAAATGAGAGCAGTGAACACGTAATTTATCCTACTGCCATATGAAAAATGTCAAAGGTGGTGTCAAACAGGGTGATCAGAATCTACTCTCTGTCATTTAGGCTGCAACTAGTGACAGAGTCTAGTGACAGAGATGTTTCTCTTAAAATGACAATAGTTAGAAGAGAGGTGAAATATATAGCTCAGGTTATACACTTATATGTTACACTATGTATATTACACACTATTATACTGTGATGTAACCTATGTAGGGTCATTGTGCCTAGAGACAAGACTGAATTACAAAATTTCTTTTCACGAGTGAAAGGTCCATCCTGGTAGACCGAAAATTCGAAACTTACTAATTAACTGATCCACGTGGATAGAGTATGCCACATTTCGTGGTATGTAATTATACTATGATATAACTTATGTAGGCCCATAGTGCCCAGAGACGAGTTCGAAGAATGAAATTTCTGGGCATAAGAGAGAGGCGAGTTTTGGTAAACTAAAGGTTAAAGACAAAATTGCTGATTTGTACCTCTGGTTAAATGTATTGTTATACATGATACACGCTCATGACACGGTATACCTATGTATATTTAAAGTGTCTAAAAATCGTGTAGTGCAATCAACTAGCCCAGAGACTCGAAATTCTTATGAAACTTGATCCAGTGGGCCTAAGAGACGTCAAAAGATGGAGGAAAATGTAATTTCTCACTTGGTCACTTTGACAAAGCTGACCAAGTATCAGGCAGTGACCATGTTTGCAATTTTTAAGTTGTGAGTTAGCTGTCAAACGTGTTTATTAAATGTCCAATTCTAGGATTAATAAATCAATTTTATGTCGATGTATCGCTATCCAGAATCTTGTATTCCGATCTAGTAGAATCCTAATCTAGATAGAGTGATACTTGGACAAGCACATGTATAAAACCTTCTATTAATTCTGTCATATTGACATAAGATGTGTAAGAGGTGGACCAAGTCAATGTTGACTTATAGTCATGATGGAAGATTCACCTAACTATGATTTATGTCACATAACAACAAAATTGAGAAGATTCCTAAATGCAGCAGACTATTATGTTAGGTTAGCCACCTCTTTGCCCCATTTAGGCTAGTGCTTGCTTCTTGAGGCACTCGTGAATCTCATATTCCAAATACCTCACAGGACCATTTGGTCTCATCTAGAAGATATTCAGACACGTCCACTCAAAGTCATTGGTAGCCATGCAAACTTTTCTCATGTAACACTCTAAAGTACTCACTACATTCCTTATTTCAATTTCCCTATATCTTTATTGCTTTCACTCTGTACAGCCTTCCCTAAGAGACATTCAGACACGTGCACTCATAAGTAACCATGCTTCTTTTGACTGATTGTAAGAAACCTAAATTGTCTTCCTTCGGATCTATTCGGATTCAGATCAGTCTCCTGTCACACACCTATGTATAACACCTCTGACATCAAACTCTCTTTGCCTATTCTGCATAAGTACTATCATTACCTTCCACAATTTCCAATGATGGCATCAGCTCGAAGTTTAGACGAAGTGGGTCAGTATCTCATATTTGTGATATACGATTATTCTCTGTAACCTCTGCGTACGTGTGTACAACGTGTGCAACGTTCATCAGTGGTACGTGCTCGTGTGTGAACTGTTAAACGAATGAAAGGATATTTTTCTGGCAATATCACTGATCATGTGTTCGATGATCTTTCGCCCAATATGACGAGTCCTGTGGTATTTTAAGAGGGATAGAGAGACTGGCGCAGCAGAGACTGTTCGACTGGTTGCCTCACGAGGTAATCTCAGATTTCGGGGTTCCTAATAGAAGCACAGTCGTACTTGCAAGGACTAAAAAGGAAACGCGTAATTTGTTTCAGTGTCAGTTCGCATTTACCACGTTTCTTCGTGTGACACTTGACTATTTACGATTCGAATGCAATGCACGGGGCACCATTCACTGACAGACAGGATAATCGAGAGATCGACGACTAGGTCTGAACCTAACCACTTGAAAAATTTACCTTCATTGGAACTCTGAATAACGGAAATCGCGTTGTAACTGTGATTGCCCCAAGGAATGATTTGCATTGTTTATTTTTGTCGTATATTTTTGTTTAAAAATTTATTTTCTTCTGGGGTCTAGAGGCTGGTCGTGGGTAATTGTCATCCTTTGTTTGCATAACTTATGTAATTGAAAAAAAGGACGTATCAAAATCGAAAATCCTTAATTTTTAGAATTTTTTTGTATTTCATATTTTATTGGAATTTTTTATTAAAATATCGTATTGGAATGTCGAGCTTAAAATTGGATATAAATAAAATTGACAAGTGTCAATAAATTTTATTATTTTTGTCAAATCGCTGTAATTATAATGTACATATAAATATTCTTTGGTTACTTATGATTCCATTATTTGGATGTGATTATTTAGTAGAAAGTCTTCGAATGACGTACGAGATAGTAATATAAAAGGAAGACAAATTTTTCGAAAGTGTAGAAGGTAAAGTATAGAAGGAGGGAGCACTGTGGAATATCGGAGAAAAATCGTATCTGGAATTGGAAATTATTGAAATTTGAAACACGTGAATTTATATTTCCATATATAGAACGTAATTTTCAAGGCGAATTAATTCGTGACACGTAACAAAGCAAATTTGTGAGAAGAAACGTGATGGATCGCGAAAAGTCTCGTTCCCAAACTCCTCAACGATAGCCCCTATACCTATGCCGGGGTCGGAGAAGAGATTAAATGTAACGAAGAGAACGTAATTACTGTGCGAAAGAAAAGTCGTATAATTCGATTCCATTTTAACGAGACATTAAACGTATTTATCCGCCGGGGATCGTATGAGTTTGTTTCTCTGTCATCGGGAAACGTGGAAATTCGAGCAACGTCGAGTCCATTGGAAGTCTCCATCGGGCATAATAGGATCGTTTGTTACGAGGTTATGTCATCGTGATACATCGGAGTGTATCTGTGCATTTAAAAAGCATTTTCCAATCTATGTACTTACATGCATGCTCCATGTAAAATTCATGCGTTCGTTATCCAATGTGAAGTATGACTGAATATCTTCTCATTGTTCCCGATCGACTGTGCTGAGAAAAGAGATACAACCACTTGAAGAATTCTGCATCTTCAGATAATAATAATAAGTACTATTATCGTTATTTTATTTATTATTATTATTATCGTCATCATTATAATCGTTATTTTATTTATTATTATTATTATCGTCATCATTATAATCGTTATTTTATTTATTATTATTATTATCGTCATTATTATAATCGTTATTTTATTTATCAGTATTTGTATTTTTATTATTATTATTGTCATCATTATAATCGTTATTTTATTTATTACTGTTACTGTTATTATTATTATTGTCATCATTATAATCGTTATTTTATTTATTAGTATTTTTATTATTATTATTATTATTATCATCATTATTATCATCATCATTGTCATTATCATCATTATAAACGTTATTTTATTTATTACTTTATTATTATTATTATCATCATCATCATCACCATCATCGTTATAATCATTGTTTTGTTTATTAATGTTATTGTTATTGTATTATTATTAAATTTTACTTGCATAGCCTACAGATATGAAAAACGAAAGGAAGAATAGTAAATGTCATTTCCAAAACGCTTGATGAAGACAATGAATACATTTACAGTCAGTCCCATAAGTATTCACACTCTCGTTGTTTGTAAGAAAAATTTATTGAAATCAAGTGTCGCATGTAAGATTTTGCAATAATTGTTTTTTTTTTATTATTATTATTACGAATGTACACATATCTTTGTGTATATTCATAATCAAAAATTTGTTGCAAAATGTTATGTTGTATCACTTGATTTCGACGCATTTCTGTCATATACAAGGGTACGAATACTTATGGGACTGACTGTATATGTAATACATGGCAGGAAATCTACGGTGATTTATCTCGTGTACAGCTACACGTGATTCTACTACTTTCTCCCAATCGCATGTTCAAAATGAAAATGCAAATTCATAAACATGCATTTTAAATAACAAGAGTGAAGTTTCGAGAATATTTTAAATAATTATTCTTAAATAATTTATTCGTTACTTTCTATGTTAATTTTATTTTTATATAATGTCACAGACTCTTTGCAATGTCCCTTGATAATAATTTCATTTCTACTCTGAAACAATCCGAGCAGTAAGTTCACCTCTTACGAGTTAAATTAACGAAAAAGAAAAGAAATACAACAGACAGAGATGTTCTGTACAGTGTCAGTCAAAATATTTTATTTGACATTATCTTCCGTTTCTTACGCGAGTATCGTAAAATGATTTTGCGAGCATAAATCTAGTATACAATGTAACTGGTTATGGTTGGCGGTTTGATTACAACTTATCAACGTATGATCGAACTCATTGGTGTAGAAAATGAAACGAAGCTTCACCTTGAACGTGAATACACGCGTGTTATAGTTTATTAATTAGCATGAATCAAACGTGTTAAAATAATTTATGAAAAACCGAATTATAAAATCAAACGTTCTTCCAGTTCTGCAAAATTAATTACGATACTTCCGTTTTATAATCTCGAACGCTGGTAAAAGTTAACCTAATCGAGAAACGTTCACATAATACCAAGCACCCATAAATGAGAAGAAAATTAACAAGTTTAACGCGAAATAATTTTAAAAAATATTAACCAAGATAGTTGAAAATAATAATAATTATTCACCTATTCACCTTATATACCTGCCAATTTATTTTCATATTTATTTATCAATTATACTAATTAATTAAATTTGATTCACACGAACGAAGAATTACTTTCATCGAATAAATTATTCTAAAATTTAAGCGATTTCTTCTTTCATTTACTATTATTTCTACAATAATTGTTCCAATTGTTGCAAAAGCAGGTTTAGAAGAAATGGTTAGGGTCTTCTAATACCTAGATCCTAAATCCTGATTTCATTCGACCTCTGGAATTTCCTATTCCTCAACCTTGGAATTTTACGAAATTTTGTTTTATTGCTTCGGCTGTCCAGAGAAGCAATTCGATGCCTAAATTTTATATTAATCGGAATTAGGTGACGGTACTTAGGATTCGACTGATTAGGATTACGCCTGCAGGGATCGAGACCTCGCTGGTTCCGTCAGGTCTCGGCTTTCGGAGAAACCATAAGCCGAACATAACCATGACGCAGTCACTTTTCGAAAAGGTCACCGACACGTGGAGAGAACCCTGAGGCAAGGGTTTTCCCCACCATGGATTTCATTCGAAGAATACTCCTTCTTCTTCGGACTCACCCCTCCATCACCTGGAAATTAGGGAACGTCCATTCTTTGATACACTCCTTTACGCTTAGAACAATTAGAACAAATAGAACAATCGTAATAATTTCTTTCAAGAGGAGAAAAACAATTTTCAAAGATGCGACGAAAATAAAAATTCTTCTCGAATTCTTCCCATTTGAATAAAAATATTATTATATATAATTAAATAAAAATATATTATATTATAAAAATTATTATAATAATACTAATTGCGAGGTAATAAATTCAAGTTAAAAATAATATAAAAATTACAAGTACTTATCTATTGTTATAAAAATGATTAGTTGATAAATAAGAATAATTAGAAGAGAAAGTGCAAATATTTTGATATCGATATTTGATTATAGCAATAGCTATACAAGTTAGAAAAATTATGGCGCGAGGTATAGTTGCGGTAATGACAGTGCGAGATAAAAATATAGAACGTGGGGTATTCATGGAAAATTAGTAAAGAAAGAAGGTAATTCTTCAACCCCATGGAACACGTCGATACATATCTCGATACGATTTCATATTTTCCACGACTTCTTTCTTACATCAGTGATGAGATGTTTATCGCATGACATGGGAGAAAATATATCGAATTAATGACAACCGCCATTTGATCGAATGTTTCCTGGAGACATGCGTGAAAGTGGCTTACGTAAGGATGTGCCAAACTAGGAAATTTTGGGTCACTTAATCGATCGATCGTATCGTTAAGATTCCATCTGCATCGATAATTCGTCTACTCGAACGTGTTAGGTGATGGTTCGTTGATCTGGTGAAAAAACTTTCCCCTAGACGTATCTGCGATGCGTCGTAACCTTATGAGAATGTTATTTCGGAAGTTACGAATAGTCGTAGGAAGTGTTATGTCAGAAATGTACGCTTAGAAGTTAAGCAAGTCTGCCAAGTAAATGCGTAGTTGCGTCAGCGCTCTTAGTTTGATCAGCGAGCCGTATAGAGGTCACTAGTGTGTACGGTTTCTTTGTACTATAGGATGTCCCAAAATTCGCGCAAGATTTGAATTTTGCGCTATTTACACGGTAAAGTGTTGCCAATGTAAACAAAAAGATAGCGTGATAGCTGACAGCTCAGGATTTATAAAAATAATAATAACGAAAAAACAACGTATCTTCATTGTTGAGCAATATTTAATTTGAAATTAAAAACCTGTGTTTGCAATCAAAATTATTTGCCACGTGAATTTTGGAACAGCCATTACAAAGATTATGTCAACTATTATAACAATCTTTACCTCTGCGTTTCGGATTTATTTGATTTTGTATACCTCACCACTTGAAATTATTTAGTAACTTACACAATTCGTTAAATAATTGAAATGAATTATTCATATTTATTTCTCAAAATTCAGAATTTACTAGCCTTTACCGAAGATATATCGATATTATGGTGATTAAAAAGTGACTTTTTCTTGAACGGTGTATCATCTTACTCGTGTAAACATTTTTAGGAAATACTACGTATGTATGGGTATTTATATGGGATAGTATGGTAGGTTTAAGGACCCTAAATGGAAAAGGGCCGTGAAAGAGAAAGCGAGTGAAAGTAACGAGACAAAAGCAGATTCATTGGGAAAGGGTTCGTTGACGAACAATCCATCAATGGATGCGCAATATTTTCGGTGATGGGTGAGGGTAGTTTTATGGACAATTAGAGAAAGCGTGAGACGATCTTCTCCAGAGGAATGTTGTGTGAAGTTTGGTAGTGAGAGGTCGAAAGAAGTCGTGAAGAATATCGTTTATAATTATTTTATATTGTCTCTTATTTTGACTTATATCATGTTTAAGCAACCCCTATCTTCGTTCAACCTTACTTAACTATATATATATAGAGAGACCACAATATATATATTTTGTGAGACACATATGTGAGTTAGTTTTAAACTAGGAATTTTTTTACATAGAAATTTAATTTTCATATTGCGTGAAACTTGATTCTCTATAATTGAATATTGCCAATATAATAATTGCCAAAAATATACTATTTAAAATAAAAGTAAAGAATGAAGCAATATAAAATAAAAATAAAATATAAATAATTGTAATAAAACATAAAATAAGACAGAGGTAAAATTAAAAATATGTAAAGAATTAAATGAAATTAAATAAAAATAAAATTAAAAATAAAATGAAATATTCTCGGTACCGTTTAAAATTTCACGTTATTTTGCTTCCATGTAGCACAAAGGAATACTTTGGAATAGTTAATTAGCCGATACCAGTGTTGGTTCCATCAAAGAATTCCTGGGTAGTGTAAGTTAGGAGGATATAGGATTCCCACTCGAGTACAGTAACGTGCTAATACGAGAACACGCTTAAACTAAATGTCAACTAGAGGTTTACGAAATTCTAGGCTGTAAAGGCACAGCGATCATGACCTTAATCCATAGTAATCGTGCATAAAGATAATCTGAAATAATAGACGAATATATGAATATATTCACAAATATCACTCGACATTCAATAAATATCTCCAAAAATCTCCTTTAGCTGATAATATACATATCCCTAGGATTATTCACATCGTACGCTTTCAATGAAATAATATCTATTAATCTTAGATTCTTCATAAAAAATTTATATTTCTTCTTTAAGATTTATAGAAAATTTATATTTGCTTCCACTACTAAAGAATTTGGTGTTTATTGTATTTATTATATTTATTATTATTATATTATATTTATTATATTTATTATTGGGAATTTGGTACAAAATGGCGCTTTAGTATCAAATATATTTATTAATGTCACTTCTCGAAGAATTTTCTATAAACTTTTAAAGTAAAAAAGCTTCTCGTTCGCAGGTCAATGACAATTTTACAGTCGCCATCAAAAACTCGTTACACGGAAGCGAAGTATAATAATTACAACTTTCCAGGCGAAGAATTCGTTCAAAAATTCAACAATCCAGTTCATGTTATTATTCCTCTCTTTTTCCTTCTTATTTTAAAGAAAAGCCGAGACACTCTCGAAAATTTCTGGTGTATCCCCTACCTTCCGGCATTGTAAACTTTCTGGTAAAAGTATATAATTAAGGTACACCGTATACGTGTATCATGGTTGCTCTACTTACTTTTCTCTGCTAGCTACACGTATGCAAATTTGTTTAATCATTTTCGGAGATACTCGTGGTCCAGTTCTGTTTCACTGTTTAACACTAAGTTTACGGACGCTATCTGTGTACCTATTTCTACGGATACCTGTGAAATTTATAGGTAAAGGAAACCACGTGTCTTTTCTTTTTTTAACGATTAGTTTAATTTATAAACAATTACAATATTAACAGTCTTAATATAAGTTAACTAAATCTGTTACCATCGTACAGTTGGAGCAACCCATCCGTCAAATTGACGGGTTTTGTAAATCTAGTGTTAAACGACTGTTTTAGCCGTAAATAAAATGGCTTTTTCATTTTGTATTATCCGGGAATTATAAGGAGATATTGCATAAAAAGGGTTCTTTATTGTAGCTTTGTTTGAAGTACGAGATATAGAACACGAGATTATAACAATGGGTATTTTTCTAGCTATTATACGCAGCGTGGCTCGCCAGAGGGCGACAGCTTTACTATTATGGCGGCGATTTTACTATTACACGGTAATATCGTATCCATAAAAATAGATGAAACTTGGTTTCTTTTACCTACCTGAATAAGGAATTGAAATCGTGAGAATCTCGTGTCGTGCAGATCAATAATAATGAAGTAATTAATTTATTAATTATGACGATAATAAATTTATAAAAATCACGACTGTATTGTATATTAATAATGAAAGAAGAAATAAAAATAAGTAAATAAGTAAAGTAAAATAATAAATAAATGAGAATAAAAATAAAAATAAGTAAATAAGTAAAGTAAAGTAATAAATAAATGAGAATAAAAATAAAAATACGAGAAATATAATAGATATTGAAATAAGTTAATAATGTATATTAAATTGTTATCTGTTAAATTGTATCTTCATCGTCGTTTATTAAAAACTGAATCTGCCATTAAGTGCACATATCAGCTTCAACGTGGAAATGTTTAAACGGCGTATAAATGAGAAAATAATTACCATAGATAAATTGAGTGTTTGGACACAGAAATTCCGATACAACCTGAAAAAATATTTTTAAAACATCTGTTATTTCGCATGAACTTAATTTTTCTCAATTTTTTAGTAAAAATATTTTTTTAATCCGAAATGTCAATTCCCTAACTGGAATAAAAATATATCACTTAATTCAAGATATTTCAGATTTCGTTGTGAAATTTTCTCATCGCTTATTCCCAGGAATATCACTGAAAAGAAATATCTCTTCTTTTTAATAAATTCTTATATAAAATACTATTTTTAATTTTAATTATCCCGATAAATTCTATCAAATTTCCTATTTTTTATAGATTAAGATTCGTTTCGGATTAATTGTAAATCATTTACAAGTTGCTAATTTTTATTGCAATGTTTTGAAACTTTTATTATCATGGTGCCGATGGGTACCGGAAGTTCATTTTGCTGCAAAAAGAAATGTGTTGAGCAATCGATGGTGATCGAAAGGAACGGAGTGACAGTTCGCGGTGAGAGAAAGTCTAGGAAAGAAGCGTAATGATACGATTGCATGCAATCGTTGAGTGATCGTGGTAATGACATCAGTTTTCCACCAGCAAAATTTTGACAGCAAATTTGAAAACAGCGAAATACGCTCGAGGGTTTCGTGGTCGATCAGTTTGTGAAAGCTGCGCAACCACGGTTCAATGGTACCCGTTTACTAAAATAGGCACTTTAATGCCAACTTTTTATCCCAAAATTGTACGCCGATGATTACGAAAGCGACATAATTCATATATGTTTCGTTTCGAAACATCAAAAGTTCCGCGTTTCAGATATTTCGGAAATTAAAAAATTAGTTACGACGAAGTTGCGAACTCGATCTTGCGATTTAATTTTCTGCCATTTTGCGAAAAATTACTTTATTTTGTCGCAGTATGAATGAATGCAACGCGAAATTAGTGAAATAATCATTTCTTTCTGATTTTTTACTTACAATTAGGTCATTTCGTTACTTACCACGATTATTATTGTTGAATATTTAAAACGGAGTTTCTATTTGTTGTTTAATTCGAATCTTAAAGTTTTCTTATTCACTTGACAAGCTTTACATTAATAATACTTGTCAATTGTCAAGTGTTTCTATTAATAATACTTGTCAAATGTCAAGTGTTTCTATTAATAATACTTGTTAAATGTCAAGTGTTTCTATTAAGAATATTTGTTAATTGTCAAGTATTTCTATTAATAATATTTGTCAATTGTCAAGTGTTTCTATTAATGATACTTGTCAATTGTCAATTGTCAAATGTTTCTATTAATAATACTTGTTAAATGTCATGTGTTTCTATTAATAATATTTGTCAATTGTCAATTGTTTCTATTAATAATACTTGTCAATTGTCAATTGTCAAATGTTTCTATTAATAATACTTGTCAATATCCAAGTGTTTCTATTCATTAATACTTATCAAATGTCAAGTGTTTCTATTAATAATACTTGTCAATTGTCAAGTGTTTCTATTAATAACACTTGTCAGTTGCCAAGTGTTTCTATTCATTAATACTTGTCAAATGTCAAGTGTTTCTATTAATTAATACTTGTCAAATGTCAAGTGTTTCTATTAATTAATATTTGTCAAATATCAAGTGTTTCTATTAATTAATACTTGTCAAGTGTCAAGTGTTTCTGTTACTTAATACTTGTCAAGTGTTAAGTGCTAAGTGTCTCTATTAATTAATAATTAAATATGCTAATTATTAGAGATGTATAGTTGCTCTTACATTATTCTTTAACATAATACAATAATTTAATACAATAATTTGTATTCTACTTCCATTCCAATAGAACAATAAGTCGAATAATTTTTCAATTATATATTTTGTAGTAATTAAGAATACTTTAATTCTATTGGAATAAAATATTCCCTTTTCCTTAAAATTACTGCAATACTCGTGTAATTGTTAATATATATATATAACAAATAATTTTCCTTCTTATGAAATACTTTCATCCAAGAACAATTACTATTATTTAAGATTCTTAAAACTGGAGCAAGGATTTCCAAAAAATGGATTACCAAAAAAGACAATACGATTTCTGAGAGAAAGTTGAGATAAAGTGCAAGGATTATGTGAACAATAAACATTTACGTAACCGTGTGACTAATAATGGAATGGTTATTTCTCATTCAGGTGTGTTCAATTAACATAAAAGAGTCGACTGTGAACATTCAGAATAGCTTTGGTAATTGTGTAACTATAAAGGTCGAAACCTAATGTCGATCATTTTGACAATAGCAATGGTTCCAATTTTCTATACCATTGGTAATTATTTAGTGCTGTTCAACAAATATCGTAAATTCTGTTTTATTCGTTTTCATGATTTAAAATTTAATTTAATACATCAGAACAGGGTAATTAATTGTTTTATATTTACTTTTGCTTATAATAAAATACAGACTGAAGATATCTGAGTAAACTCGTAAAGTTATTCTTTTCCATTGAAGTAACTCTTTTAATAAAAATGAAATTATCAAATTTACTATCAAATTATTTAAAGAATATGAAAAACGATACAAGAAAATTATTAAAATAAGAAAATAGACAAAGATCAATAATTAATATTTATATTAAAATTTAATTAAGGGAATTAATTGTTTCATACATTCATAGAATAAAGAGAAATTAAATATTATTAATTAAATAAAATATGCTAGCAAATAAATTGAACGACAGGATTAAAATTAAAACGAATAAAAAGAGACACAAAGGGAAATATTAAATAATAAAAAATTAACAAAGGTCAAGATTCTTGATAAGATCTTTATTTTCTAAATTCGCAATAAATAAATCTAACAAAATCTCATTCTTGATTACTTTTGATCAAAATTTGGATCGTATTGAATGCCGTAAGTACAAGTAACCCTAATCATGTACGAAACGTACAATAATATAACTCTTTTTTTAAAAACTAATCAGTCATACTCCATATATATTCCTAAAAGTTCAGTCGTTACAGTCATGCAAATCAACTTAAACGCTGAGCAGAGTTTCATTAACGATCATTTTGGATGATAGCAAGAATGATTATGAAAAAAATTCTGAATTCGATAAACACGTGTGTTCTTAAATGGCAGCTAGTCGTTGAGAATATTCAGAACATATGTGTATATAATCTTCCTTTGTAACAATCGATGTTCAACAATATCAATGTATCGGTTTATAAACCGAGAATCTCAATTTCAACTCTTCAACTCTACGTCAATTTAATCTAAATTCTCCTAATTTAATTTAATTGAAATTCTTCTTAATTTAATTTCTCGTTCATTCGATCACAAAATTTAATCATATTACAAACGAGTTAAAATCTTTGAATCATCCAATACATATCATACAAAGAACATTATATTCACGTGTTACCAATATTCTATTATGCTCTCAAAACTTATTGCTCGTTTGAATTCTCACTTTCTCAACATGTAATTTGTTTTCTCTCTAATTCACTCTCACCGCCTCGTTTACCACTTTGCTCTCTTTCTTCCTACATGCTCGAGTGACATTGCTTCACTTAATTTCAAATTATTGGTATGTTTTGCATTAATAAATTCGAGTCATTCTACATATGATTCTTTCGAATCTACTTACATCTATCCATCGTAGTCTTATGTTGTATTTTTTCTCTAATTTAGTTCTATCATAATAACACTTTACTTTTATACAACAAATGAATACAATTAACTTAAAGAAGAGTTTGTCAATCAAACTGTAGATCTGATACGATGAAGCATACACACTTGTAATTGAATTATGTTTAAGATGAAAAATATACACATTAAACCTCGATGGATTGACGTTCAGCAAATATCCTTATCTTATAGAGTATCCAAAATATCATGTAGCTCGTATTTACAAAAATAAACTCCATTTATGACCGTTTAATTATGAGAACGTATGAAAAGCGAAATTAAAATAATAAATTCTCCACTGTTTCAACTTCCGATTAAAAAGTATATTAAAGTAACAAATAAAAATCCACGTGATCTCATAGAGCAGCATGATCTAATGAATGCCCACAGATAAGAAACAAACATACTCTAAGCGTAGGATTAAATAGATTAGCGTATTTACTGCTTCTAACTTCTTACACGCGTGTATTCTCATACCAAAAAGAACAAAAAAGAAAAGAAATGATAAGTCTGCTTCACGTTATTCCTAAATTACGCTAAAAAGTCTTCCATAGGACCTAAACGTTTCTCGGAAGCCATCTTCCTTTTACGAAACAACATTCACTCGTTCTTCCGTTTCTCTCCTGTCTCGGTCGACACCACGTGTCGTAGCACAGCCCCAAAGTGTGCTCATTTAATCGACTAGTCACGTGTATTGATGATGCACCTTGTTTTATTACGTTATTGTCTGTTTCCTTGTTCAATTTTTACGTAGCGTGCATACTACTGGATTGTTCGATTTCCCTTCATCGTGCCCGTTGTTCGCCATACGATCGCATTCGTACACGCGGCTCCCTTCGGCAAAAGTTCTGTCTCATTTTCTTATATCTCGAGCGTGTTGGTGATATACTGCGTCAGGATTGAGTGCGGCTTTTCAGTCAATCGCCGATATTCTCCCGCGATTACGCTATTTTATCGTCGTCTCGTGGCCTCTATATCTTGCCCGTCCTGCGACCCGGGCAAACCGATGCGGCAATGTGACCAGCCAATTAACAAGGATGTTCAACGATAGGCCTTGGCCCTCTCTGCCCAGGCGAATAAGTCCACGCTGGGGATCGCTTCGAACATCGTACAGGACCTCAGTTCGTTCCTGATGAAAAGTGTAAGAAATGTTTAGCTTTTTAGATATAGGCAATATGATATAGGCAAAAATAATATATACATGTAAGGATATTGTTAGACATTATTAGTGTACCATGGTCGAAGGGAACACTTCGACAGGTTTAACCCTTTCGGTATTACTGTCGCCCAATGGCGGCGGCCATGAAACATTCTCTGGGTACTACCGTCGCCTAGTGGCGACATCTACGGAACGTTCTCTAGGTACTACCGTCGCCTATTGGCGGCATCCACGAAACGTCACCGATGATTGTCGCGGTCCGAATGAAAAGTTTAGTGTCAATCACGCTCGAAATTTCTACGAATACCGCAAAACACGTTTTCGTGGCTTCCAGTGCCACCACTCTTATGCAAAACTTCCTCGTACCACGAATGTATAACCGCGGCCAGCTCCTCCGTACCGAAAGGGTTAAAGGACTCGTTAGGGTCTGACGGTCGGGGGATGGGTCGTAGAAGATCGGGGCCAGGTCACGTGACAACGCAGGCCTCGCACAACCCTAGCTTTCCCCGTCGTAAACCGAGGGTGAAGCATCCGCGTCACCTCTCAGGAAGGGTCCCCGAGAGGGTGACCCTTCGGAGAGCCTAACCCCCGGAAGGAGGAGTCTCTTCCACCCCTGAAGCTTGGCGTGGAGACAGCTTTCTCCTCCTTCGGGGGAGGCCCTTGCCTTTCAGACGGGTTTAACCCTTTCGCGACAGGTGCCGTATATATACGACAGTCATTTATTGTTTCACAGTGGCTGATGCCGTCTACATACGGCAAATCATATATTAATGTATTATTAATATGTATTAATACTAGGTTTACGGACGCTATCTGTATACCTATTTCTAAGGACACCTGTCAAATTGACAGGTAAAGGAAACCACGTGCCTTTTTTTTTGAAGAAACAATTATATATTATATTAACAGTCTTAATATAAGTTTGTTATCATCGTATAATTGGAGCAACTCTTCCGTCAAATTGACGGGTCCCATAAATCTAGTGTTAATAATTACTAATATATATATATATATGTAATATGTATTAGTAATGTATATATTAATTTCAAAAGTGAACTCAAAATAAAGCTAGTACAGGCATTAGGCAAAACACAAAATGGTGGCGAAGTATGGTCAGTGGCGCCATCGCGAAAGGGTTAAAAGGGCCTGTTCTGGAAGATAGAGACAGTTGGGAGTTTGTCGTAAAAGTGTTTTAAGAGCGAGTTTACTAAGAGTTAATAATAGTTTAGTTGTTCTCAAGAATTGGAAAATTACAGACAGAGTACTCTCCAGCATAGTAGAGACTGTGTGACTCTACATATGGATGATGAATTCATGAGAACGGTGAGATAAAGTATCAACTTACCCTGCTTGTGGTCTGAGGAATACGTTTGGTTGCATGTGTGTGATGTTATTGCCATTGTTGCAGAACACTCTTGCTAATGTTACATTGCGTATTTCTGCTAGTTGTTCTGTAATACAAAAATTAAATTCATTCGCTACTTGCAGGAAAATTTGCAATGTTTGGTGGATTGATTGATTAGGTCTTACTTGGTGTGAAGGGATGCGGCTGATACACAGAGTCATAGAAATATCTGTCTGTGCGATAAGTTCTTGCGAATTGTTCGGAAATCAAGCAACGGAAGGTAGGGCCCAGTAACCCGTCATCTACTGGCCTTTCAGCCATACCGCCAATAATGAGATCAACGTCATCAGGATGAGCGTAGGTTGCGCGCAATTTCTTTATCATCTGTTAACACAGCAGATAGTAATTATGGTATTAAAGTTTCTTCTTCTTTGCGAATAAATTTGAAGCACCTTTTTGCAACGAATAGTTTTGCTAACTCGTGAAATTTTATTTACCTCCATTGGAATATGATCTAAGAAATCATCGAAGTTCTTCGCAGGTGGAAGACCGCAGTATTTGCGATAGTGATTGTAGCCAGGTAAACCGTGATCGCGTCCTCGCTGGATATCCAAGCTAATAGCATCTAAACCTAGGCTATCTTGGTCTGCTGCAAACAGTTTGCTTGTTACCTGTAAAACACGAATAATTTATATTTAATTTTGCTGGTTTTATATTTTCAGTTAGGCCTGTTAATAATATATTCCTTTTCAAAAATATACAAATGGATATAGTAAATTGTGCACAATTGATTTATATAATTTGAATTGTATTTCAACATTTTTGAATTTCATCTTCTATTTTTATTTTTATCTTTCATTTAACAAAGCACGTTATTTATCTCAATTTGTTTACTTTGCAGTGGTTATAAATATAATCATATTGAATTATAAATGTACATATAAGACTTGAATGATTTTAAACAGGTCTTCAGAATTGAGGTTATGTAAAATTAAGAAATAAAACTGGATAAGTACTTACATCTTCGATTATGTTAATATCCATTTTCTGACTGGTTTGAGTGGCCATACCACGCAGTAAACCGTCAAAAACTTTATCCGACTCGATAATACTTGGTTTGAAGAAATATTTTGTCAATGAAATTGTGCTGTTGATCTGTCGTGTGTTGTCTGTTAAGCTGTAACAAGAAAAATAGGACTAGTTAATGTTTTGAGTTTTAAGATCTTATAAATTTACTAGAACTTAAAATCTATTGAAATACACTAAATACTAATCATTTTGTACTATTCAATTATATATTATCCATATTAATATCCACTAGGCTGTATTTTTCTTAAAATTATACTTCATAACTTGGATAGGTTCACTAATCCTTGAACTTAATGAAATACAACCGTGTTAAGTACATAATATGCTTTTTATCTTTCACACTGAAGTAATTCCTCACTGATATGACTCCATATAACTGTTTCTCTCTTCCTCTATCTCTATCTGAATATCTACCTGATAAACGTAATCGTTACATAATTTGACAAATAATATGCAAATTTTATTATTGTAAGTACACAAACAAACGTAGTATTAATTGAAAAAATAATTTCTACTGTATTATCTAAATTAACAAAAAGCTATAATGACAGGCAGTAGAGTAAAAAGTACAATAGAAATAAATAGGATAAATAATAAAACATTTATATCTCTCAAAGGGAGAATATACCTCATTTTAAGGAAAGGCACAAAAATTAGGCTGTGCTTTGATTCAATTTATGATTATCTCACCTTAGCTTTCCTTGCATCAAGGAAGTCAAGAAGCGCAAAGCTGCTGTTGCAACCTCGTTGCTAACTGCTGGGTCATCCTCAGAATTATAGATACGATTATAACTATTCCCAACGGTGAGACCAACAGCTCGAGTGTACCTCTTGCCTAGTAATATAGGTAGCCACTCTTTGTACGTGATATGTTGAATTTCAGCAATCACTATGCGCCTAGCTTCCTGGTACAGCATCTCGTCTGACCAATGAGGATTCAGCTTAGCTAGCTTATTAGCAATTTTATTGTGTTCACGATGCCAGATTGTGTGCATCACAGCCAATTGTGGATGTATATTTACACGATGATCGCCTACAATGAAAAAGTATGATTAATAATACTTGTATGGCATTAACTTCGACGATATAAGAAATTTATAGTTCATTTTTTCATTTTTATTGCAAAAATATGAATAATTACCAGAATTATAACAGCTCTCCGTGCATTCAGATGAGATTTCGACACCTCCAACTGGTAAATACTCATGATTCTTCTCTATGTGAACTCGTAATCGACCACCTTCGAACTCACGGAGTTCGCGAGATTGCTTCAACGTGGAACCATAGATCGCTGAACCATCCAAGAAATGGCTCACTTGATTCATCTGTAACAAGAAAAATTTCAATTAATCCTTCCTTATTCTTATTATAACATTTATAATATTATAATACTCTTCCTAATACTAATAATATTATCTATATTAATTTAAATTATACTAATATATTTATTAAATAATTTAAATTATCTATATCAATTATTTATCACGAGTCACTTAAGTACTTCTCAAACAGCAAATTATCAACTAGCCATAAAATCAATAATGGCTTTTAACCTTGGAATATTAAAAAATTTTATCACATATGCTAATTAAGAAAATATTTAGAACACGTATATTATTAACAGCAATAATCGTAACGATAAAAACGTACGCTTAAAATGTTTTGCAATCAAAAACGTAGAAGATAATGATTAAAATTAAAAAAAACAGGAAAATCGGTAAATGAATCGAATAAACTTGCAAAGGAATAAAAATTTATATCTAACCTATAACGTGAAAGTTGACTAACCTGTTCCACGGGTCCAAAAGTACATTCTGATTTTAGAACCGGCAACGATCGCACGTAATTCATGCAGCGTACATAATGCTGGCCGTAAACAGGATCCCGGTCAGGTACGGTGATTGCAGAACAATCGGGATGCACGTATCGAGGAGACAAGGCGGTTCCGTCTGATCGACAACACGAGATTGGTTTTCCTGACGACACTGCAAATGGCAATCAACCATAGGAGTTAATTACGGTGATAAACAATTGACAGCAATTATTTTCAAGTATAAATTTAATATTATTTTCAAGTTAAATGAAACGTAAAACATATATTGAAATTATGGGTTCTAATAGTAAAATAACTACGATATGTATCTTTTATTTCACAAGGAAGGTATATGTTTCTTCTAATGCTTCCCCTGAGAGACTAACCAACCCCTCTAATTCTAAGACACATCTGCAACTGTACCCGACTGCCAAGTAAGTGTCAAGAGGGTACACATGGTTCACCCAAGCCCCCAATTCCCATAGAACTATTACATAAAATATTCCCTTTAGAAACTTATATCTTATGAACTATTTATTTGCATCTTATATCCTAGATTGATTTTTGTCTACAGCTAAACTTATCTTTTCAACAATATGTTACAGGATTTTCCTTCCAATATTCATAAATGCACCTGACTTTATCATTAAACATAATGATGAATACTAAATAATGAATACTGAATAATGATGAACATAATAATGATAATGAATTTGACTATGGCTGTACAAGAATACACTCTGGAGGAACCAAAGCTTCTTTATGGAATTTCATTCACAGGTAAGTTGTTTTGAAGCTTAACTTGCTTTTAAGCTCTCTGATTTATATTTTGTCCAACGATAGGAGACAGAAGACAAGGCAATTGCACGTGGTCGACAGGTGAGCAAGATAAGGCTGACACGTAATTTTTAGAAGGATATAAGAAGCTGTTTGCTTATAAGGGTCCTCTGTAAAGGATTATTATAATTGTTACAAATTCGTTCCTGAACGATGACAACTTGAGGGAGTCTTCTACTATCGAAGGTCAGAAAATCGATATTTTCTTCTTCTTTTTTCTTAGAGTACATGTTTTCAAGAATACTTTCCGTAAATATTAGGCTCGAATTGTTACAAATAACGGAGTTATAGCTGTTTTAATAAAATGGCGGACCACTTGATTATTATAGAAACGTGGAACTTAAAGGAAAATGTGTTTTCCAAAACGGTGTCCATGATTTCTCAAAAACTGTTTTACAAATTAGTACGAAATTTTTCACAAATATTTAGTATACCTGTAGCTATAACCCCTACTAAAATTATTAAAAAATTCGTGTTCCTTTTATCCTTTTCATATTCATATATTTAAAATGAAAGTGAAAAACTCGATAAGATACATTCAGTGTGCCGCCATTTTTTTATTTACTGATATTTTTTGTTTTTTTCTTAGGACCAATCATAGTTGTACTCATACTTAACAGGAATCCTGTTGAGTTTCTTTATTTCAGATAATAAGAAGAGCCTGAATTACGGACACCCTCGATACCGGATTTTTAAGAAGCCCTTCAGACAATAATTCGAAACACCGACAATTTTCAATCATTCTTAACAAAAAATACTACACACATGGTCCAAGGTTGTACAAACAAATCCTATTAATTTCAAAGCATAAAGTCTTAATGGTTCCTTGCAACGAATTTTCAAAGACATCGGAAAAATCAAGCAAGATACTAGAAGACCCCTTCTTAACTGTAGACACAGCATCAACCATGTGAACTTCCTGTTCATTTTCTCTGCCTCATCTAGTTGGACAGACTATACACCAGTACCTATCTGCAAGCACTCGTCGACAAAAGGTCAGGTACCTAAATGAAAATTTCTTTATCCGCTATAAATCACTCGCATGCTTACCCATCTTGCGCATTGGCGTATAAGAGATGTCATGTGCAATGAACTGAGCCCACTGCATAACCGTCAACGTCCTGCTGACATCCGACTGATCATTAGGCGTTGAGAGAGCCACGCTCACGCTCCTGGCACCTGGCAGTGGCTTTTTCGTTTGCCCCATGCGCCTCGGCTCTTGAATTCCTGGTCGCCAAAACAGGCATTAATCTCATGCTTCACCTCACCAGGTGTCGTCAAACCGGAGTAATACCAATCTAAGTTTCGCGAAAATCGTATTTCAAATCGTGTGAATCTACCACGTGCATTGACAGCGTATAGACTAGCTCGTAACCCGTAGGAATAGCCTCGAACAACGAACAACGAACGTAACAACGAGGAATTTGCACGAGAACACCGATTACTCCGATTTCGACGAGGATCTTACGTGTGATCTCCGCGTGTACATGTAAAACAATGTTCGTGCAGCGCGAGAGCGAGCAACATTCCGAATCCCTGCGTACCGGGCCTAACTGCGCCTATGAACCTGCCTCGACTCTCGCGACCAGTTCGTCAGAGACCAATCAATAGGTAACACCAAGTTTATCACCTAGCATTCAATGACGACTGGCATACCCGAACGCGAGCCTTCGACCTGGGATCATCCTTTTATCAATTATTATCGCCGTCCCGACGCTGACTGATCCCTGGATCGAACGATGGCTCTCGCGCTGCAGAGCAACGATATAGAATACTTGTCTTCTACTTAAAAAATTTTTTTTTTCGATATGACGTTCTGATGCGTTGTCGACGAAACAGGCGCGCTAAAAACGGACTTCTTTGTGAGAGAGAAAAAAAAAACAGACGGTTCTCATTACGATACTCTGACACGACTAACTAAGCGACTCTTTAACTCAGAATTGACCAGTTATCGCGAAAACGATCACGTCGAGAACGCTCGCAGAAGGAATCAAGTGACTTATCTAGGTGGCTGATGAAGGTGCCCAAGTAAGAGAATCGAATTAGGAGATAATTGTCTTCGCATTATTCTTCGTTTCTGTGCTATGGCTATCTGTATTGGCTATCGCCGGTGCCCAAGCACCGACGCTAGACTTTCCGTTCAGGCCCAAACTAGGACCAAAATGTACTAACTTTTGGTGTTAAACTCTTCGCCATCTTTGGACCTAATGTTTGGACCTAATAATTTCTGTTATAACAATTGGTACACTATTTCCTAGCTGTATGAACACTTCGCGGCCCACTCGACGGCCGAGTCTAGGTCTGAACGGAACGGCGAGCAAAGCGGGCTGGGCACTTAACGTGTCAAATACAAACTTGGATAGAGAGGAATTATCTTCGATTAGACTAATCGGAGTGGTAAAGCTGCTAGAAGCCCGAATGACTCTCCCAAATCTCATTCGCTTGTCTCGGGCACCTTTAACGAGACCCGTATACCGCAATCAACAGACAAATATTTGAACTACTGTTACGATAATAAATATGATACATTATTAGGTATATCCGAATTAGTTTACATACACATTCTACTGCTGGATAGAATCTCCCGACCGGGGCACCCTATTGTAGGCAGTATTATTCACTGCTACACTCAGGCATTTTATGCTCTATGTGCCTTATCGCACAACAACTGTAATGCAAATCACAGAATATAATTTGTTAAGCCAATCGACGATCGTTTTTTGGTCGTTTGTTTCATCCATTAGCGCCCAGGGATCAGAGAGTGTGTTCGTTTTCATATATACGTATAGTATACACAGATAAGAGATTTAATTTATTAATCTTCTTTTTTTTTTGGCTTTGCTTTATGTCTGTCTATGTGTGGTAAACGTGCGTGCGTGTATATGATTCTCGTGTTTCGTCGTGTGTAATCGTATGCTTTATCCAAGGTGTCGTTGTGAGGAATAGGTGGGTTAGTAGGTCGAGGCTGGTAACTCGCGTGCAATTACCACAGTAGTAACGATCTCGAGTTGTTCTCGATCGTACGTCGAAATTTGTCAACTTCTTGATGAACATTAATGGCCGACGAGTACGAAACGAAGAATCGTGTGAATGCGAGGAGCAATCGGCGGTGTGCCTGATACCCTTCACCTTGGTGTGTTCCTGCTGGGTCAAACCTTTCGTCTAAAAACGAGTTATGCAATGTGTGAAGAGGAGAACAACATTCGATAGTTGTACCATTGAACTGAAGTTCAGTCGAAAGTGTCGACATTTTGGAGACATCGTGAGGATTATGCAAGACGAGTAACATACGGAGTGTCCTAGAGTTATTTATATAAGCTTAATAGATGAATGCAAGTCACGAGCAAGGATATTAGTCTTTTTCTCAGCTCCGTTGAAAGATCATAAATCGCGTGTTCAGCGTGTTTATAAATCATTTTTACACTGTTGGAATTCAGGCAGGTGTAAAAACCGCGCACATTTCATCTTTTGTCTTGAAATTTGGTAAAAATTCTAAAATATTCTGCGAGATAATAAAGCGACCGAATTTTGTGTGCCATTGTGTTTCCTAAACTTTGAAAATTGTATTCGAATCTTTTTAACGTCTATTGTATTGCGTTACGAGAGTGGAAGACCGAAAGAAACTGAAGTTTCAAGTCGTTATGAAGATAAAAATTAAAAATGAATTGAAACTGCTTGGTACAAGAATGAACGGAAAATGTCCTTGAATTATTATTGCAGACCAATGCATGGCAGCGAAGGTTTCATGTAAAATAATGTGCATTGTGCAAGACACTCTTTTTCCAAGGCACTTTACACCTCCACTGTAGATCTACACAATACTTGCATTTCCTTGAAAACTTGTCATACTATTATTACAGTGGAATTCTTAATTGTTCAAAAGCGATGCAGATGCTTATTCGCTGAAAACAAAGTACAGTAGGAAATATTACAGTACTGCTAATCAATAATTAATAAGGTATACTGATATAGTACAGTAGAGCAATACAGTAGACACTATTAATATTGCTAAAATGTAATACTAAACGTGAGATAGTGTTCTTTGTGTAATAACTATAGTAGTAGAAGGATGGTATCATGAGAGCATCTCTATTTATAGCTCAAAGTAATGGAAAGTCAGGAAAATCGTAACACGTTGAATAAAATCGTGATACATCATAGATTTACTATACTCCAAGTTTGTTATGTTTAATGAAATATTCAATGACGTAAGAAACATGACAAGAGTGCAGATTCGTAGGAGGTGGAAACTTGTACATAAGTTCGCACACACGTGTTCAGGCTTCGTCAAATACGTTCCAGGAATCTGAAGTCAGGCTTTAATCTCGGGTCTTGGCCTCTCTTTTCCCAACAAAACAAACTACGCATGCAGAGTGCCTTATTTCAATCAATCTTTACAAGTATCCGTAAGACCTTTGATCATGCCTACTGATGTCAGAGATAACAGCTGAATTGTCATGAGAAAGATACAATTTTCCATCAGGAATACTTTTGGAAATGGCTGTCTGAAGGACGTATGAAAGTCAAGTTTATTGTTCCTCTTCTTTTGTTTTCAATAAAACATGTTATTTTGAAGGTTAGAAAAATGCGTCATTATCCACGACATAAGGCTATTATTTTGGAAAATATTTTAATTCTAATAGTATCAGATAGTACCGATGATTATTTGCATTCTCAAGATTCATACTCAAGGTTACCTTCAGTCTGAATACTGATATTTATATCATATCTGAACGACGTGTCTATTTCTACAAATTTTTTAAATACTTGTTGACATGTTTGAATAATCTTCCGTTTCAAGGTGTTCGAGATAGTCTGTATGTTAACGTGCAAGAAACTCATCATATGTTCACCTCTAAGCTACTCAACTTCTATCAGAAATATTTATGAACGTTATCAAGAATTCTAAAGGTATTTACGAGAATCGACTGAAATAAGACACTTTATATGCATAAGAGAATCCTTATCTAAATGTGATACTTTAAAAGGTGTTTTGAATGCGTGTCTCTTTTTTGTTGCGTACACAGATTATGTATGGATAAAAGATATAGTCGTAAAAAGTGACTTTTATCTTAAGTGTAATTTTTTTTATAAATCCTACTAGTAAACATCGTGTTTGTGCAGGTTGTACTTCTGATCGTATTTACGGAATTTCATCTGACAAATCGTTTCAAACGAAATCTTCCACGACCTCCCGTGACTTCTTTACAAGTACCTTAGTGTGCTAAGTATCTATTCTTCTTATGGTGCTAAGAATTTGCAAAAATCGTTTTATAATTATTAGAAAATGATAACAAATTATAAATAATATTATCAAACCGAGTATATACTTCTAGGACACCCCATATATAGGTTTAGTATTAGAGGCAAAACACACAGTGGAGTCTAGTTTCAACGCTAATAAGAATGGTTAAATGAACGTGTATAGTAACCGTTCAAACACCCAGCAACAGCAGATGAAAGCACACATTCAATGTATATCTAGCTTATTCAATTAGCCAACTGTATCTCATTCATACAGACAGTCACCCACTTGACTTAATAGGGAACGATTATATCCCTTAGAATTTGAAAACGCGATGGAAAATATCCCTGAATCGTCGGCCGTTCCAACGTACACCAAAATACTAGAAGAGATCATCCCATGAAGAGACTGCCACGAAAGAAATTGCAACAGCAAGTGAAAACTATCGAGAGAGATGAGGAGCAGGACGGACTGATGAGAGGAGAACAAGGAAGCGCCAAGCGTTCAGAGGCTGCAAATAATTGTACGATTATTATTCCACACAAATAACGACACCACGGTTATAGAAGCTAAAATTATATCTCGAACCGTTCTTTCGTTTACATCCGTTCCGCTCGTCCGTATTCGAAAGCCCAGACGGTAAAGAAAACGCAACCGCCGATGGCGACATCTCGCGCTGAAACCGATACCGCGAATCAGTCGAAAGGTACCGACGGGTGAGCAACGACGCAACGATTCGAGCATACCGGCGATCGTACACGGGGCTGATACGAGTTTCCATCGCGTTAAACGGGGACGACATATGTGAAATATGGTAAGACAAGTCTTTTTCTCTCTATAATGATAGTCACACGGTAGGGAAAATCCTTACCGTCGAAATAGTGGGGGAAGAGAATTCTGGCGTACGCGGTCATCGCACTACCCCAGTTTGGATTTTCGACATTATTGCAACTGCCGTCGATGCTTCGGTACTTGGCCTTGGAATTGCAGAGTCGCGACTTCGAGCAAGCTGCGCTCAACGGAGTCCTTTGCAATGATAAGGTTGATATGTAACGAGCGCAATCGTCTTTCTCCAGGCCAAACCTGTAACAAACACCGGTTGTTACTCGCCATTTTGTTGCATGCATGGTATCAGGATGGAGACAATTGCCCATTAGACTTGTATATTACTGACAATGATAACGTGCTATTATACCAGAGGTTATGTTGGGTGGTTTATGAGATGCATGAGGTATTACTATTAAGGATGTCAATTTGTGTTATAAGAGGAGAGGTAATGTTGTAATCAAGAATTGTGTACTTTTATGAATTTAGAAAGATATAGTGGTATATGGTGATAAGTTTTTATAAGTTTCATTTGCTACGGTGTGTAATATTACATTACAAGATGAGTGAAAAGATATTTACTGTTTAGATATACGTAGTGTTACACAAGAATTAGATGTAGTTGAAAAGGCAGTGAGTTTTAATGATTGTATTTAATGGGTATGTTTGATATTTTAGTCATTATAAGATACAAGAAACATTTATCATAAGTTTTCTTACATGGATAGATTCAACCCTTCAACTCTTATATTGTTACATGAATGTAATATTCAAGTACATATAAAAGCTTATTCCAAATAGTTTACGTTAAACTAAAGGTATAAAAAATTCTACAAGTATAAAATCTCAGAATTTGTGTATTTGCATATATGTTAGTTCTATTCTTATGTCTTTTACATTGGAAATAATATTTTCTTATTTTTTTCGTTTAAAGTGAATGTTATAGAATTTTATTAAAAATTAACGTAATTTATTTTACTAAGTTGAAAGTACTCGTGTTCTAGATATCTTAAAAAACAAAAATATTCATACATATAAAGCGATCACCTGTTGGATAGTCAAAGGGTCAAATACATGAAAATCACCATTTGTGTGTAAATTTAAAACAATAATTAAAAACAGATAGGAAGTTGATAAGGAGTTCTGCAAATATTCAAATTAAATAATTTTCTCAATTCTGTTAAAAGATAAAAAATCAATTACTGTTGAGAGTACAGAAGATAGTTTTAAGATATTATACAAATTTTATTAGCTTTTATCATATTTATATCTACATCCATTTGCTATTTCTATTAACTGAATGTTCCAAGTAGAACAGTGACATAAAATATATTCAATTGGTATTTTAATTACAAAGACAATGAGAATCTTTCATCAAAAGACCAAGTAACAAACAATATAAATGTGCTACTATCATATTACTATGTTATTAGTAGTTTTTAGCACAAGAATTATAATTAAATATCTAAATCTAGATCTTTTAGTGGATAAGAATCTATTTTCTTAACACCTGTTTACTTGATGTTGTATTACTTGACTAGTTTTTTACAGACAAGTGATTAATTTTTTAAACATTCAAAATAATTATACTATCGAGTGATATTATAATCCACCCACAGGAAACAACAACAACAGGAAGATATTACTTATTTTCTTAGAGTATGTAACTGGTGTGAAAAATTATTTCAAGTATTACGTTGGATTTATTTCTATCTCACACCACAGTACATAAAATATATTATTTTTACTTTGCATCTCAGATAATACCCGTATACTCAATAGAATGAAATGCAAACAGTTATTACTGTACAAATACTAGAAGTCCAATCTATCAATACTAGATGTGCCAAGTGTCCAAACAATATGAAGCAATCTCCCCTTCTCAAAAGAATCTTCCTTTTGCACAATTTCCTCCTTTTTTCAGACAACAAAATAAATACAGTGCTTCTCACCAAATGAAATCCACTTTAAAGAGGTATTCAGCGTTCAAAAGTAACAAGCAAGGTTCATATAAATCTACAAAATCTACAAGATAACTACCTTACAATTTGACTATACTTCTAAAAACATATTCACATGAAGACTCGAAAATAACTTCTGCTAAAACAAACCTAGAGGTTCAAACGATACGTAAATAAGGCTACAATGTTCAACTAAGTTTAACCTTCTTGTCCATCAACTATTACCCATCGGGCGTCGCGCGAAGCATTCAAAATGGCCGACTGCAACTTTACCAGTAGAACCTGTATGCATCTCATCGATCATACCTCACGAACTGACAGCAATATCGAATGCTTCGCGTGCAGACAAGCAAACACAAAACCAGATCATTTATTTACAAGAATCTTTTCATCGCTTTTAAACGCTGAATTCATCCGTAAGATGACTTTCACCAGTAAGGAAACATCCTGTACAGTCAATCGAAAGGACTTGAGACCTAAGAGGTATATGTTACCTGCGACAGCTCTGATGAAGGAGATAGGACGAAGCTTTCATCGCCACAATGGCGTCGAGGCCTCTCTCGAAAGCATCCTCGGAAGGATATGAATCAAGGAATTGCTTTCCAGCCGGCGTGTGAGCCATCAATTCGACGCCAGCGTTCGCGATATTCCTTTCGAGGGTGCTCATACGATCGACCAAGCTTTGCGCGAAAGTGATCGAGTTGTTCAAGACCGCCTCGTCAATGTGAGGGAAACGCTGTTTATGGAAATGACCCGTGTCTACGACGCCGCCCTCGTAAGGGTAGTTCGACATCGGCAAACCTGAAAGGATACCTTTAAAAACGTCGGTATAAAAGGACTCAGTGCATTTAGATGGGTTAATCGCGATCTGACGGGTAGAGCTTCTAATTTGCGTGCAACATTTTTCAACGACCGTATTTTTCAAGATACATAAGGAGGAAATGTATAATTTTCTTTTCTTGTATTTACTATTTCCTTTCTTTTTCCTTTTCTTTTTTTTATTTTCTACAATTTTTCGAGTAATCGTTAATGGTAGTATTTAGGTTCTGATCATTCTTTTATTTTTTTTTTGCTTTTTCTTTTGTAGAATTTTGCGAGTAAATTGGCATAAAAATTATGTAGTAGTGTGGTAAGGTAAATATATCTTCTTGTGTTCTTTATATAGGGAATAATTATTAAAAGTCAAGATATAAAAGTATAGTGTAAATAGGACCAAGTATAACGAGCAGCATAAGAATTTCAGCAATTTTGTTTATATGTAACTTCTGAGTATAAATTTCTATTACGGTTCAATGGACCTCAAATTGTTACATGAACACGATTTGCAAAATATTCCAATTCATTGCAACAATTATGTTCACTGTGTGTTCATTTAGAGAAAGAGAATTTTAATACGATTCAAGAGTAGAATCATCATTGCAATACATATAAATGTATTAATATTATTTAAAACTGTTGAGACAGGTTACTGATAGTAGACGTTGAAAAGAATATTCATAGTCTTATATAGAAAGAAATGTCATAAATAATAATGAAAAATATTTCAAAATCAAATATTAAGTTGAACTAAAAATTAGTCTTCGAGAAGTAAATTCATTTTCATGAATAATTTAATTCAACATTAGCTGAAAAATTAATAAACACAATTCTCAACTCTTAATAATATTTCAAAGAGACAGTTCACATTAAAAAGTATTGATCAATCTTTTTTTTTATTTTATTTACAGTATTTTAATTTATTCCGAGGGTTCTGTCAAAAGACAATATATTTTACTTTGGATTACTACTTGGGGTATAGAAATACCTTAATAAATATTACGTCCTCCTTATATTTCAGAAAAAATTATTATAATACACTTATAGTGTTCCAAAAACTACAAAATAAAAGAATAACAATTTTTATAAATATCTACATCTAAAATAAGGTGACTATCAATCATTTGCTCCGAATGATCACTTTCAGTAATATAAAATTATTTCCTTCAAAGAAAAACAAATAAAAATATTCCAAGCTATAACAAATTGTCAAAATTGACAGTGATCCAAGGCAAAACATATCGTCAAACGAACTGGGTGTACTCACGATCAAAACTCTCTTCAATAAAAGCCGAAATAGATAAATAAATAAGTAAAAGTACAATGAACAATTGGGGAAAAACAGTGGACAACTTACCAGTATAACTAGCTAGGTAGTTCTGCAATGACATGGGCAGTTTATAGGCACCAATCGTGTGCGAACTTCCGAGGAACCCCATGGTCTGCAGGGAGACCCAGAGGATCGCCAATGTAGCCACAGAACCCGCCATTAGGCCACCAGCTGCGAAAACAAAATGGTGCGCCATGAGTTACTCTGTATGGAAACTCCCTAGCCGTTGATTCAACGTGATCCTATTCGCGATACAAACCGAGAACCCGCACTCTTTTATGTTATAACGAAAATCTGAAACGCAATATGTTCCGCGGTAGTTAGTTGAATTATTTCGCATAACAGTTTTTCCTCTTTCTTTTTTCTCTCTTTCAGAACAATAAATCTGCTTTATAGCCGTAACTCGAGATCCATTATAGAGATTAATTGAATGATTAAACTAATTGACATAGAGGAATTACGATTCTTACAAGGCTACGAGTACGTTTTACGACCGAACGTCCATCCCTGGAATGTATATATCTTACGAAACGTGCAATTACATAAATATTAATGTTGAATATAAAAACAGTTGTCTATTTACGCTGGTAACTATAGATTTTAAGCGTCGCTCTTCTATTTCAAGATAGCGAAACGAAATTTAAACGGACATTGACGTCAGTGATAATGGGGTTATCAATGATGTACGTTTAATTTCCGGAAGTATAAATTAGAACGTCAAGCTGTCAGCACAAGTGTAAAAATTGGTTAAGCATTAATTTATAGGTCAGAAAAATATATTGTGGTTTTGTTAGTTTTAATGACACTGAAGCTAGACCGAAACTGTAATTATTGACTTATCGACATTTTTAAGTACGGTGAAATTAAATCTGTGACTCTAGCAGTTAACAATAGCATTTTATAAATAAATCTGATGTATATGAAAAACAGGTATACCAAATTTCAATGTTGGAAAGTCTTTTCTGGTCGACGTGAAATATTCTCGTGTTTTCTAAGATACGTGATAGAATTAGAATAAAATAAAATACATGGGAAATAAATTTCGAAAATAAAAGAACGAAGTTCTAGAGCTTGCGTGGAAATCTGGAACGAGTTCAAAATTTAAAAAATTCTTTTCAAAATGTTACGAAGAGCCAAGTTAATTTTAGAATGACTGAACTCGACAACTTCTTGATCTTGAAAGCTATTGTTTATCAACAACGTTTAAAAGACAAATTACTTATCTAACGATTAGAAACGCTTAACGTTCCATTTATTTAAAAAAGGGAATAGATCTTATCTAATCGTTACAGCCTATTAAGAGAGGTATAAATAGTTTGTAAAAGTTTGAAAAAGAATCGAGTGTTTCAAAAAGCGAATACTAGTCACGTTATCATCACTACAGTCACTATGATACATACAGATATAAACAGAAGGTGTTATCAATTCCCAAAGCACTTCCTGCTTACCCGAGTACCAAACTTCCTTGAATCCAGGAAACTGAACACTTATCAGAGTATTCGATTGAGAATCATTCCATTTCACAGTTAAAGTAATATTAAACTATCACAAACAATACCACTAAAAGTATGTCAGAAATTCTCCCACAGGTTACGAAAGCTCCTAATGTTGCCAAACACTAGATATTTATTGACAGTTTTCGAAATACAGAGCTGGAAGCATACCTTCCAAGCGTCAAGTGGTTCAAGGAACTTCAGTATTGAACTTTGTCACAGACAGAACTGAAATGGTTACTTCGTAACTTGTAGGTTTCCTAAGACCTAAGGCTTCTCGTTTAAATTCATTAAATCCGTCGAAACATTTCTCTAACTCCTCCACAATGTCCACTTACGGAAAAAGCCGCTTAACAGGTTACTCAGACTTTCTGGTAACTTCTAGTAACTTTCCATAACCTAACACTCGCGTTTCGAATTGCGCCGTTAGAGGTCATTCGCGAGATATCGCGCATCTGTATAGTGAGGCTAACGTGGAATTAGTTTCCTCAAAATTAATTATAATTTTCAAAATTATCAAAGGTTGACTTTATTTTGCATACGTGTCTATATATTTCATACTTTTGCATATATATGGAATAAAATTGCTATAAATCTATATTCACCACAGTAAAATAGAACACAAAACCTTTTCTTGTGTTGCCGATTATAAGACAGGATGCAATAATCTTTTCTTTATTCGCCAATTTACCAATTCTTAAGTCCACATCTTTTCTCAAAAAGAATTTCGAGAATTTTGAAGTGGAAAGTTTCGAATTCCGGAAACTCGACATTTTCTTCATCTCTGAGATGTTTCTAGAAACTCGTTTCTGTTACGGAATACCCGAGTACTGGATATTATCAAGAATAAAATGTCTGGTCTGCAGTGCTTTAAGAAAATACCGAGCATAGCGATATATCTCTGTCAAACAGTTCTGTTTACCTTTTAGCAATCGCATAGCATCGATAGATCGATGTCTAGACGGCTTACTTTTGCGGAAGTGGTAGCAAAGAAGAACGAGTTTTCTTTTCTATATATACCATCGTGAAAAATATCCATAAACAGAGCTGACGCCTGAGGCTACCGCGCTTATCAGTGCTCCCGGTGTCAGCAACGTGTTTTATTCGAGGATCGTCAGATAACCGAGTTTATTTTTCCGCTTGTTACATGTTTCGTTCCACGTGATTGCCAATGCTACGTCGTTCGATTCTTGTTTACGATTTTCGTGCTCTTGACACCTCCTTGACTTTAATTCGCTGGTTAACCGACGTCAGCGCCGCCACTGGCGACGACTTCGTTAACCCCATGTAACTAGATATGTAACTAGAACTTCGTTTACTCGTGAGAGAATAAATTCACCTTCATTAGATACACTGGTATGTTGTTTAAAAAATTAGGTATCGACGATTCTTGTAAACAGATTGACTGAGTCTATACGGTGTACTAATGGAATACTATAGCAGAGTGCATTCTAGTTGGTCATAGGACAAGAGATACCACCAATTGAGGATAGTTTTCATTGTAATCTAAGAGCTGATGATTGATCAAGATTATGGTACAGTAATGTAACACTATAGCAAAATATAAATTCAGTTCATTCATAAGAAACGAGATACCAATTGATTGTAGCTTCCAGATCTAGGAACCGATGACTAAGGCTGTATTAAGTATTGTATAGTAGTGCAATTATTCTTGCAAATTGCAACTACGGTAGCAAAGTAAATTCTGTTTATTCGTAAAGCAAAAGATTTTAATTTATCTATAGCCTATAGTCTTTTATTACGATCTAATAGCTGAAGATTGATCATTTTTGTGAATAGATGGCTCGATGGCTGACCAAGGCAATAGTGTAATAATCCAATATATAAACTGAGCACTGTTGATTTAAACATTTTGGGGTGATAAGTTTTGGATGATAATTATATTGTAACTGCTGATAGCAATGGTGTAGGTAATGCCTCTGATCAAGGGTTCATGGTCGAATTAGTACGTGATTAACATAACGTGCACAGAAGAGGCTTCGAAACAATGATTATTTTCTTCATATGATAACCTAACGCCACGTATGTACATTATTCACTTTTCCATTTGTATCTACACGAATCTTCTACAAATTTTATTAATTAGAAATTAATACTGCATAAATGACAATAAATATTTCTTTAACCCTGATAGATTTTTAATTAGAGAGTTTTCTAAAGCAACAGGATCCCAGGATGGCTTCCCTCGAAATTTTTGAACCGTATAGTATACTTAGTGACCTCAAACATTTGACCTGTAGCGTACCTTAAGTGATTGGATAATTTATTCGTGTCTGGTGTGCATTTGAAATATTTATGAAAAATTGGAGATGTATGTTATGTTACATCATGTTCTAAAAACCGTGTGAACTTCATCGATGACAAAACGCAAGTGACTGATAGGAGGTTTCATTGAATTTTATTTTAATAATTCACTGCAGATGAATAATTTATGAAACGAATATGTCTGGAAGTAAACAACAAAGAAATTCAACCTGGTGAACTTGCAACCTGAATTATGCATGAGAATATATTTTATTGGAAATGTGTATGATGCACTGGGACATTTTACAAGGACATTAGCTGAAGTAAAGGAAATAATTTATATAAGTTTAAAATCTTTTATGAAAAATTACTATTTCCTTACTTAAGATTAACAGATATCTGATTTTCGTTCAACGTAAGACTAAATTTTGAGATTAGAATCCATGTTACGCCAGTGTCTGAAGCAAGGGATTTTCGTATGAAGATGAAATAACAATTCTTCTGCATTCGCTAATAAAGTATCTTAATGGTATTCCATATTTTTATTCGACGATTTAGGAATGATAAATAATCATCAGACGTTAGGTTTTACAATTGTATGCCGACCTTGGAGAAAGAGAAATAAGATTTTACGATAGACGAAAGTCCAAATCTCTTCCCCTAACTTAAATATCCAACGCAAGTGTTGCGATAAATTTTGTTTTTGAAATTGTTTAAAAAGCAAAAACTATGTCACAGGATAACTTCGACACATTGCATAACTCTTTTGACTATCAGGTTTCATACTTAACGCCCGTAAAATAAATATTTTGATGTTGAATCAGTTTGTTATCAAATTGGAAGAACATACTCTTATATGTGCTTAGTCAACATTGAAATTTAAAAAAGAAATTATTAGATAGGTTTAAAAAGAGTAAAAATAGACAATGGGAATAATGTTCGTAATGTGTGTTTAATGACACATTGATATTTGTAATTTATGATAGATTTCTAGCTTAGTGGCATCATGATTGATATCATCGAGATATCGATTGTACTGGAATGGAATTTACCGTCATAAAATACTATTTACAATTAGTGCAAGATACGATAACTGTATTAGATATATATATGAATTGGTCAGCATGTAATCAATAATGAATAACAGTCACTGATGGAAAGTTTGTTCGATATACTTTTAGTACTTAAGACATACGAGACAGAGAAATGTTTATACAATTCCAAACAATTGGTAATTTTTTATTTAAAAAAATTATCTGCCTTTTCTTTTTCTTTCTTTGTTTTAATTATTTAATTTTATGAAGAAAATAATATATGTATTTTATATCCTAAGAACCAATTAATTGATTATCATATACCATTTTCAATGAAAAAAATTCGATTTTATATTATAATGAAAATTAATAAAATTGGTTCAATTCTAAATAAGCAATTGATAAATAAAAAAGAAAGCTTGCGTGGAAAGGAAAAATAAATATAAAATTTTTATAGTTATGAATAAGTCGATTTTGTTATTTCGTTCTCAAAATACCACTCGATTCTACAGAATAGAATTGTTACGATGCTTTGATGTAAATTTGATCGTGTAGGAGTAACTGGCAGTGATTCAACTGCTATACCTCACTTTCCTTTGAGAAAGCTCATCTTTCACTGAAATGGTATTATAAGAAACGTAAATTTAGTATTTCGCTATATTAATGACACAGTTGGTAGTTTTCGTTTCACCCTTAAAAAAATATTTCCCATTAAAATAACCGTGATGTTAAACATACATTTTTAGGTTATCTGCTTTCACTTGTTTAAGCGGGAATTTTATAAATCCACGTCAATATTTAGATTTCACTTTGCTTCCACTCTTTAAATAGAACGTAGGCAACATAGTACAAATTCGAAATATTTACAGATTGCTAGAGTAATTTATAATATTCGTAACTACCATAAATTCGTTTTACTTTATAGTCAAAATACAGCGCATCCTTGTCAGAAATAAATCTGAAACATAATTCAACATAAATTGCATACTCGTATGACAATGACCTACGTCAATATATTCCAATTAGAATTAAACTCGAATAAAATAATATTTATACGTACTTTCTTTAAAGAACATATAAATTGCATATAAATATTTACATAACCTATATTACAAGGTTATTTTATAAAAATTGATTTTGTACCTAAGATTTACTATTCGTTTACAATTTCACGTGAACTGGGTTAACGATAAATGTTCACAAATATATCTCCGATCAGAAATATTCGTGTGTTGGAGATTTTCGACGAATGTTGCACGTTGGAACGTAAACGTTTCCAAACGTTGCTCAGAAATACGAGTATCCAGCTTCGGATCAATATATGTAAATGGAAACATTCCCATGGGAAAAAATTTTTCCCTTCCTTTCCTATCTTACTCTATAAACATAAGTAGGTATATATTTTCTTTGAGGCCACGATACAGCGAGATTCGCGTGTAAATTTAGCCACAGTCGAGGATGATTCATTCCTTGTTTCACACCCAAATCGCGAGACGCCTTCGCGTGAACGGAAATAGTCAGTAATGTCTGTTTGGAATCGAGACACTCTCGTGTGTCGATTCACGAGACACTACCACGAGACAGACGCTATACCAAGTAGGCCTACCAGGTATCGCCCTTTCGTTCCACCCCGCGACTGCCCTGACCTCTGCGGGCGTCCTCGCGAGATATTTACCGCACGGATGGCAAACGCGTTTGTGCATCAGAGCAATTTCCATGCCTGTTCTCTGTCAAAGTTGATTCCCATTACGTCACGGTAGCTCGCGTTACAGCGGTTGCTCGATGGTAATATCCGTAACATAGTCAGTGAGACAAATTCAATGCGTTTGATGGTTGCTTACAGCAATACAACGAGCATTCGACTGCTCGTTTTAATTTGGTTATATTTACGGAAGAGTCTACTCGACAGTGAAATACATTTGTGAAATAGGTCCTTGCACTTTCAAGGATCTCAGGTATGAACGTTTCGTAATTCACGGTCAACATTCGAATACGGATAGGAGAATATAAATATTCTAGGTTATGAGCGTTCATGATCTTTGGTATAGCGTTTATGTATTAGTAATTTTAATAACTTCATATAATCCGATATCTCGATAAGTGTAAATATATTATTTATATTCGTGAATTGAGAAATGGATATAAGATGACTTAGTAGTCGTTTGAAATATCGTCGTTTTCTCTGTATTTACTATTTGTTACTGATGTGAAGAAATTGACCAAAAAGTTTAATTTCTTGCAAACCATAATAAAAGAACCATAACCTCATCTGTACATAATCAATTGGAGAATACAAGTATAAAATATGTAAAATAGCTAAATATAATTGTGGGCATGGAAAAATATATTTAGATCAGCAAACTTATGGTATATAATTCAAAAAATGCATTACTAAAAATTAATTTTATTTCTATATTTTTAAAAATTGCCAAAGAAAATATATTTTTATTTTTCTTCTCAACAATTTAAAACCTGTTACGTATCATTACTATTTCTTTCATTTAATAATTTAAATTGATTCCTGGGCTGCAATTGCATATCAATTGATACCGGATAAAATAGGCTATTAATATTTTTCAACGGGTTATATCATCTCTGTTTTCAAACTTATAATCTAAATTGGTTTCAGGCACATATTGAGCGTCGCTTGGCACATGTTTTTCTTGTATGCAAATGATATAGTGAATTTAATTTCGCGTCCAACAGCAAGTCAATAAATATAGCAAGCTATAAATATTTCTTAGCGACTTTAATTTCCATCTGTGGTCTTCAATTGAACTCAATCTGATGCTAATGTCGAATATCAAACTTATGCCTATGTCTTCGTCCTATGAAAATAGAACTCGTGAAAATTACGTGAGAAAAATACGGATGAAATATCTCGAGGATTTAATATATCAAATATACTGCATCTATTCCCATCACGTAAGTTCTCAATCATATAATTGCCTTAAGGAGGAATATACGATGCTCGACGATTTGTCTATTAAATGTAATGAAAATCGTCTCAAATTACTCGAAAAGTCCATAGTGAATTTTTTACATTTTCATTGTTCTCAATTACTATTATTAAGCGTTTAAGAAATTTGTATAACGTAAGAGTCATTTTAAATGTATCAACTCTACTAGTATATAGTATATGAAACTCTAGTTTATGAAATAATTTTAATTATAATTGTTTATTAGAAGTGGCATACTTTATCTATTACTTCCTGGAGTTAAATTAGATTTAATTTAAAATATAAATTCATATAAATTATCGATATTGTAAGTTACAGTCCTTTGGTATTGGGAACACAGGTGGAACTCAGAAATTTTTGAAACGATAAGACACAATTGTGAAATATACATCGTACTGCTTGTATACAATGCATATTGCACATATTGCATAACGACGATTCATTCATTTAAAACTTAAGTATTCCAGGCTCGTCGAAAACAAATTGCGACCTCGCCTGATTTCTGTAAACAAGTCTCCATTTTCTAGTAAAATAAAAATTCAAAAATTGGAAATGAACACATGAATGATAAATATTCAAATTTTTTTAAATCATTTAAGAATGAAGAGACAATGGAAGAATTCCCATTGATATTGAAATAATGCATGATAGTAGTTACCTAACATAGAAAACACGACAGCTGCAGCCAAGTAACGTTGCAAAAATTCAAATTTACTGCCAAAATATTCTTTACATTACATTTATCTGCGGCATTGAACTTCTTTTGTCATTCATTAATACAGAATGGCTATCACAGATATTTACAACGAATTTTTGTTAAGGTTACACTTAGCATAGTTCGTTCATATCTTGTATTATTTTCTCGCATATATACATGCTTTGTTAATATATTTCATTATCATTGCCATGATTTTATTCATTTTAATATCTTCCTGCGACTGAATCGTAAAAAATGCAAAAACATCTTCTACGTCATATTTCGCGTTTAGTTAAAATGCTATAACCATAATGTTGATAAGCGATTGAGTGCTTTAAAAATTCATACCCTGACCTAGATAACATTTCTGATACGAACAGTCAATATTGCTGTTCATTTTCATTTAACGTGTTTTTTTTTTATTTATTTTGATACGTAAAATATACGTGAAATAAATTGGTGTTAATTTTTCATTTGCAACTATAGTCTAATATCACTGTATAACTAAAATATATGTTAATGTACCCATCAATATATATCGTTAATGTACAATTGATAAATTATACTTATTGATTTTATAATACTACGTTTATAATATTATTTAGTAATTCATTTATGTGATACTACACTATAGTTCAAAAAGGTTAAGTAATAATCGAGTCAAAACTGGTTCTAAATTACCCCAATGGTCGATTTGATATTTTGATTTGCGTTTAGTGATACGACGACAGTGGTTATTAAATTTATGTTAATATATTAACATGATATATCGTATCGCATCAGTATAATATAAAGTGAACGAGGGCAATACCCTGGGAAATAAGCAACTACATTCTATATTTCATAACAGTAATAGGATACTGCATAAGAAAATACCTAAGTAGTACTAGTTTAGGCATAAAAGTCATTAAAAAAATCGATATAAGATATGAAACTCGCAGTATATTAAATATCAAGAACAGTCTCCATTTCCCAACTTTCACACAGCTCAGTCATATGATCAAGATAGTATCCATATTGTATTTTCATAGAAATTTAATTATATGAAAAAATTTGCAAAAACTTCATTAATTAAAAAGAACATTTTTTTAAACAAAATACACTATGGCATGGAGATAACAATTGTTCAGACTATCTGAAGAAACGGAGCTGAATATCTCTATAACCTATAAAATAAGGAGTCGAATAACCAAGTATCTAGAATTTTCTTCCAGATTTTATCTTCCAAAAACGTGGTTACCTCCTACTTTTTAGCAGAGAATTGTATGTATTGCAAAAGATTACAATGTCTGTCTGAAACAATCATAGTACATAGCCAAAATCTTATTTACAATTTTTATTCAGTATTATGATAAAAGATCAAACAAAATCATAAAAATTCCCCACGTGTGGTACATCATACATATATATCAAATAAATACAATTCGTGATTCGTTTAATGTGGAAAGAATAGCTAACATGACATTACCGGACACGTGATCCATAGGCTTCTCCAATCCATGCATCGTGTAGGCCCAGCGGTTGTTGTCAACCGGCGCAACGAGAAACATTCTTAGCTCGCAAAAGCGGAACAGCTGTGTTCACGACGGAAACGATATTCCCGTATTTACCGACACATCCACCGCGACTATTTGCTAATCTCAACGCGAACTCAAATCTTGTGGATTACCCGGCGAATTCAGAAGATTGTACTTCTGATCAAATTCGAACGTGTAGAAGTTCGATTAAATTTGAATGACTTCGTCTATAATCTCCCTACTCGAAACAGATACTCGTTAAAAGTTGCTTGTACAGGTACATTCACCTCGGGCAATTCGCACAAGTGAAAAGAGTATTCCCGGCTATGTTGCGTTCACGAAAACTGACTGCTGCAGATAAGCCGAAGAGCGTGTTCAAGTTAGCGAAGACAACTGAACGCGAGCTCCGTGCTACAGACTGCAGAACTCTCTTTATCGTCTCTTTCTTTTCTGCGCGCCCCCCTCTCTTGCGCTCGTTTACTCGCTTACACTCCAACACACGCGCAGTGCTCTGTCTTTGTCGTTCACGCTCGACGCGATCCTTTTGCCTCTTTGGAACGTTTCATACGTTCTTACAACGTTATACAGAGCTCTTTTAAAGATTTTTCGTTTCAAAACCTATATAGCTTGCTGGAATGTTCCATATACATGCGATATTTATGCGTTTGTGGGAGTTCTTTCTTTCTTTATGGAATGTTCTATACCTTTGCCACACGCTTGGACTGTTTCCGTCTCTTTCGCTCATCTATATTTCCCTCTTGCTTGCACGTCCAATCCACGCATGTACATTAAGCCATATCCACACCGGGAAATAAATTGTACGATATAAATTTGTGGCGTAGGTTTGATAAATTTTTTCACGTGATACGGTACCACAGATTATAATAGAAAACGATATATCATTCGATGCGTACGCGTAACAATGTAACATTTCTTCGCATGTTGCGTAAAACTGTGTATACAGCTTTACAAAACATTCGTACTGTCCTTCTCTTGCGTTCACCCCATCTTGTAATCTTTTTTGCTTTTTCCATTCTACCGGGCACTTAGGCTGTCTTACTCTCACCTTCACCGGCATGTTGTACTCTCATACTATACTTCTTTCTCAGTCATATGCTCCTTTTTTCTAGACAGAGGTATTGTACCTATGCTATCTTCCTTCAACTTATGCCAACGTTCGCATAGCCCGTCTATATGTCGACGATACCCATAGTGCATCTCTCTTCTTCTTTTGTTAAACCCACTCAGTCTTTCTCTCTCTCTCTCTCTCTCTCCTTGTGCCCCTCTATCTCTTCCCATACAACGTTCCATGTTCCCATATAATCTCCCTTTCTCGCACTCATTGATTCATATATTTCCACCTCTCTCTTACACATGGTGCCAAGGCAACTCCCCCCACTACTCTTGCACCTGCGCTCTCCATCTGCCAGCGCGTTACTTATCTCCGTCTTCGTTCAATGCGCGATCTTTGGATCTCCTTCTCTCTTTCTCACTCACGCTATTTTACGTTGCAGAACGAATTTTCTGTCCTCGTTTCGCTAGCGCCAGTGAGTCTTCGCATTTTACGCGATTGCTCGTGCACTCGCTCGCTCGTTCGTTCGCGGGGCCCCACTATCAGGATAGGGTCACCTTATTCAGTCGAAGAAAAAAACTTCTATCACTCGGTGAGCACGTGCTCGTCCGAGCCCCCTGCTCCTCGTTCCCCGTTGCATGCCAGCTCCTCAAGCGTGTTCCAGGTTATCGCTGGCCGATTCTTCGTCGCATGATTTTCTGTTTACTAAACGGAGATGATGTAGAAACGCGTGTTCGCTATGACGTTTTCAAAAAACGGTTTAAATTCTTAATAATTCTGAGAACCTCGTTGCGTGTGATTTATCGACCGAGGGATTTACATCCCAAAGTTATGATAATCGATGTCTTGCTTTGTAAAGCGCAAGCAGTCTACGTGCAGTTTTCGAGTTCGACCTCACATAATGCATATCGACTGATGTTTTGGTAACGTAATTATTCGTCATTCTTTCCTATGCGAAAAAGGTCACGAATGATATTTAGTTTCGTTAAATCGTAGTCAGATTTGAATATACAGCAAGAAATCGCTGTTTATTCGTTTTTAATTGATAGTAGAAGTTTGATTATAGATGTTCGTCAGCAGGGTTTCGGTTTCGATGGAAAGATTTCGAGACACGTGGCAACTGTTTTTTTGTCGAACTGAAAATTTGGTAATGAACGTGTTAAAAGTGAAGATTAACGTATCTTAAACAATCGTTTATATTCATTATCCATTGTTTAGAGTACAATTAATCAATATCTTGTCAATCTCTTATCCGTATGTTTGTCTAATGATCTCCATTCCATTTAATTATGCATAACGATAAAATTTGGACTTTTGTGTAGTGTACATAGAATAATATGAATTCGAAAATTCGTTCAAAAATGTCCAGGTATAGGAAATAACAGACTGGTGGAGATTCCAAGACCCTTCGATAAGGGTTTGAAAAGATTTGGGACCATGCATCATGGAAAATTCCAGATGTTAGTGTCTGTCCCAAAAGAACCCTTCAAATTGTAAGAGCATCCTTGAAATTATAATCTGCAATATTATATTATTATATTATAACATTATATTGTTATATTATAACAAAATTGTATTATAATATCGATAATACATGTTAACGAATAAGTAAATAAATAAATATTACTAGGGTACCCTTCGGAACCCTTAACTGTATAGTAAGTTTATGACACCCTGCAGGGAATCCCAGTATTTTTCCACTACTTTCACTCGGGCTTTTCTGTCCTGCGCAGTACCAATATTTACATAAGGGAACAAAATGGGAGTAGAGAAATGCGCAAACTCACTGCTGAATGGACATGTCATACGTGTAATGATCGTAACCGATAAACGTTTGACTCAATCGATATTTACTCGTTACCACTGTACTCATTGTTATTAAATACGAATTTCTGTATTATGGAAATTTAATATTTCTTTTAGCACGAATTTACTATATTGTACTTATATGAAATTTCAATAATAAGCAAGTCTTTATTTTCAGGACTATCAAAAAAAGAAAATATGGTTTGGTGTATACAATTATATATTTTTCAACGATATTAAAATAATTAAGGATTATTATTCCTCACAAAGGAAGAATTTTCTATGCAAATACTAATTAATTTCATTCGAATCTTCATATACGTAGTAGATAAAGAGAGAAAACAATTTATATCAACTTAAAATTGAAATGTTTTTAAATCATGACACTTGACTTCAACGTCAAATGACGACTCTGATATCTCACTATACTTTTAATATAAGAAACAGATAACGTGTCAGAAACGTCATTTTACGTTTGAAGTATCTTAAGCCTCTTTTTAAAAAAAATTAAATAAAAACGTTCTACGATCACGATTATTTCGAAAAAACCATAATTGTGTACATGAATCATATGTTCGATTTTTGAAGTATGGTCAATATTTATATATCCGGTATAACGATGAAACGTCAGTAACCGTTTAACGTGTTTCAGATTTTTTACAAATCTGAAAAAAAGTAAAAATATTACGTAATCGTGAAAAAATACCAAATTTTACGCGACCGTGACAAAATATCATATATCGTTAGCATTCGTAAAATATTCATCAGGTAAACCTTGGGTTTAAAAAGATCTGCACCTCGATGCTTCAATTAACAGTTGTTACATCGACGTTTGAACGAGTAACACGAATAACGTAACAATCGAGCATGAGTAAATATGACGATCAGTTATTATACTTTCATAAGTTTGCAATTCCGAAGATTTTTAATTTATTAGTATAAACCAGTTAATTCTGGTCAGACAATACGAGTAAGAGCGTGTAACAAGGGAAATAATTCAATTTTTTGAAGATAAAATTTCGAATTAAAATGTACAATATATGTTTCTCCTTTTTCAAAACGTAAATAATTTCCATCATTTCTTTCCTAATTCTTATCATTAACTAATTAAACGAAATTTGGGTTAATATCGATATCACGAATCCTGTATATCCACGATCATAACTTGTTAATTCTTGGCATCCAATGAAAGTCTACTTTCTGTGAAAGCAATGTCGGACATAGAAATCTTACATATTTTCCCGACAGCTAATACCAGAAAAAAGAACAAAGGAAAAAATGGAAGGAAAAAATGTCTCATAAGGACATAAAAATTATTCAAAAATCCTACTCGGAAAATTACAAAGATATCGAAATTGCTGATTGAAAATAAACAGAATCACCTACACGAATTATGTCACCTCTTTTATCGATATGAAATTTTCCACTTCTTCAACGCGTTACTCATTAATCGAAGAATTAATGGAAATATGTACATATATTTCCACAGAAAAGAAAAAAATTAGATTTCATTTGAAATAATTTTAATCGCGCGTGCTGATAAAAATTTCGAAATTTTCAATCGAAATGAATCCGTTCAAGTTTGTCTACATCTCTCAGTGACCTACATTTTTCAGGACCAAGAATCCGTGTTATGACATATTTAATCTCGAGGTTATATAATTTTATAGTGAGTTGAATTTCGTATTTCCATTACGTCGAGCTAACGAGGACGGTGATATTTTTTAACTGGACAGGAAGTATCGTGGTTAACGACTTGCATATTTGCCCTTTGTATATTATTAAATAGGACATTTAACCTTCACTCTAGCTCTGACGTCACGCCACCCTCAACGACTACTCGGCCATAGAGTATCGATTAGCAAGTGCGGATGCCGCATTGTGCATCAGAATTTGTGGACGTGCATGATTTCAGTAATATGTTTATTTCTTGATATTTTGATTTTCCTGTGGAATATCACGTTAAAGAAGTGAATATCGATAGGTCGAACGTCATGGACAATGTCAATGTTTACAATAGGACATCCTGAACTACATTCTAAAAACATGTTTAAAAAACATGTTATTTTTAGATTTAACTTTTTGTATATCATTACCAAGTCAAGAAAAATATAGTCACTTTAATATGTTAATTGATTTTTATGTAATGCATTAATAGATTATGTTATAGTAGTACTGCAATATAATTAAATATTATTAAAGTTTAATGATGACAATAAAGAAGAAGGAAAAAAACTTGGTTATTAATCATCACCAATTATTTAAAAAATTATCTTGTACTTTTTAATTAATTTTTTTTTTGTGAATACTTTTTTTTGTAAATTCTTGCTCTTACTCGATCTGAAAATTTTCTTTAGTTTTAATATTTCATGACAATTTGGCCTTTCAAGGTTTTTTAAGAGTTAAATATCGTTGACCCTGCGAAATATCTTTCAATGATAAAATTTACTATACACGCAAAACGTTTGGTATAAAATCTGCAATCATAAGTATAATGTAAGGGCTCTCGGTTAATGAGTTCGAGAATATACATTTGCTGAGTTGAAAATTTTAAAAAAATGCAATCTTTGTTGCTGCGATATTTCAATTCGTTTGTCAGAAAAATAATTTTTAAAAACAATAAAAAAGAAATTTTTTCAAATAATAGACTTATAAATGATAAATATTTTCAATGTATTATTATTGTAAAATTAAGCCAGCACATTTTTTATATCTTCCATTAATAACAAAATTTTGGACTTTGAGATATGAACTTGCAAATATAGCAAATTTAATAAATATTTATAAATTTTGTAAATTGCAAGTTTGCTTTGAATCATAAGAATAATATAAAATAATGATTTTACTATTTTCCTAAATTATATCAATTCTGTGTTTGTACAGATAATGGTGTTATTAGGAAGGTAAAACAAATAGAACTGTCAAACGTATGGTTTGAAATAGCCTGAATACAGGGAAGATTGTTGACACAGAAATGGTTAGATGACAGACTCTTGTCAACAAATATTTCCTACGTGTCAAATACAAAGGTCTTTTTCCTAAAGTGTTCCCTCCAAAATGTAATTACATAGATAAATAATTCCTTTGAAATGCAAATCCTATTTTTTATTTATTTTTGATCCATAGTGTATCAATTTGAAATTTGACAAGAAACAACTTCTAAGTTAAATACAAAAGGAAGTTAATATTTTATAGGAATTATTTTAAACCATTAATAATTTCTCTATTAATAATTACATTTATTTTCAGATTAAATACATTATTTATAGTCTTGATAAAATTAGTTGAAAGTTCACTTGTAACTACCACATTTCGTGTTTTTTATATATGTCATACATGATATACGAATAGGATAAATGTATTTCAAAAGATCAACAATTTGGTAAAAAAGATCGAACATCAGCCCACTTAAAAATTAATCGTCACGTTATCTTATCATCTAGTGCTGGATTCATAAGTATTACAAAGCTCGTGAAACATTCGAATATTCAATATTCTTATAATTAAACAATGTGACATTTGTTTATATCAACTAATAAACGTAATACTCCTATCTGGACTTATTTATCAGTTATTACCGACATAGATTCGAAAAAGACTTTAATGACAACCTAATCCAATGTCATAAAATTTAATTTTACAACCTAATTACCTATTTCCTCAATTAACCGTTATTACACGAAATCCTCCTGATCAAAATCACCACAATATAATATATCATATTTGAGACACATTTTGTAAATATTCAATCAATACCTGTAAAATTAAGACAAAATTTTCGTTAAATTAAATTGAAATAGAATTGAAATTAGCAAAGAATGTTAAAAAAACTGTCACGTGAATGCGACGTTCAATTCTCGATTTCCGAATCATCACGCGCGACTTGCATGCAATATAATGCCTACGCCAATGGAGGCCGGCTGTTGCTTACCTAAGTACGACTTCTTGAAACGTTCAACTCGTAAGTTATCATACAGGAAGGTGAACACGTCCACGCCCATTTTTCCGCTTGAAAATCGAATTCGTGGGGCTGCTAGAGCATTGGCTACGCCAATGGACTCGCTTCGGAAAATTGACAAACGATAAAGCAAGTCTTCCGTGAGATCAATAATAATTCGTGAACGCGACTCGAGATCTCTTAATCACTAGTTACGATCGATTAGGAAAAATGATTGAATAAAGAATTAATTAAGGAACAATAATTAGAGAAACGTTATTTCGAAAAGCAAATGAACACCGAGCACTTGTAGACTAGACGTACTTCCTGTACGATCGACTACCCGAATTCGACTCTCCCGGTGAGATACTCCCCCCCTACCCTTCCAGTGAGGCATCGTGCAGGACGCATGCGCTTGTCCCTATAGAACCGAGTGTCTGCGCCCATGCGTGCCAACAACGTAAAGACAACGCTTCCGAAGACAAGGATGAGTGTACGGTCCGATTCCTTGTTTCGTGGGCTTTCAAACGATTTAATTACATAAAGTTCACTCACACGTACAACAGAATCGTGTTAGTGGTAATTTTAAGAGAAAGTAGGAATTTCATGTTATAAGACCCTCGAACGTGTTATTTCGCGGTAAAAATGAAATTTGTTGCTCTGGTATGAATGCAAATATGAATGTTGCTTAGAAGCATCGAATGACAAAATTTTTTGACAAATTTCGAATTTTGCCCTAAAAATCGTAGAAGGTTTTTGAGATTCTTGACTGATAAACGCGTATAAAATTTATTAGACAAATTATTTTATTCGTAGACGTAATATACGATTTCCTTGTATTTATTATGCACTGGAAAATTAACGTGATTTTTACGAAGAATAGAATGCTTTTAATATTTTAGCATTGTATTACCGATTAGTTTTTCAATTACTCAGTTGTTCGTTGGTTATGATTTAATGCGGTTCAAACCCATCGCTACTATAGAGCGTCG
>NW_016908735.1:0-20603 GCF_001483705.2 Eufriesea mexicana | reverse complement strand
TTCACTTAATAGAATTGGTCGTACATTCATTCGAGTAGTAAAGTTTTAAGATCGTCTAGTACAATTTTCAGAATTGTTCAACTGTTTTTTGTTTATGCACACATTAAGAGGTTCTTATCGTGTTTTCATAAAAACATTTTAAGTTCTTACAAATTATTTTAACTCTAATGTAACAATTAAACTAAGATAATTTAGGGATTTTTTCTAGTGACTCTAGTATTTCCGTTTCATAAAATTATTTCTTGATCTAGTAAGTTTTCGAAAATATTCTCCTGGATGTGACAATCGTCAGTTGTTTTACAATAAAATTTTATATACAGTAATTCCTTATAAGAGTATATAAATTTCAACTTATAATAACATAATTCTATTAAAAATTAGCTACGAAAAAGATATTGTTAACAAATTCTGTTATTTTTTATAGAAATTCAAAAATTTAATTATAACAATTTCATATAACTACATAATATACCAAAATTCTATAACAATGAAAGAATTCAGCGCACGAAACATTCTTACCCTCATACAGAAACTATAGATCTCCCCTCCTTCTCAAACAATTAGATTTCCACCGTGGCACTAAAACTACAGTTTAGCCTGCTTCAAGAATGGCACCATTTAAACAATTACATTCTTCCTCTCAGTCACATAAATGACTATAATCTGCCAGTTGTATCTCACTATTCTGAGTAATTTAAACCAGCGTGTCAATTAGTGTAAAAAGAACAGGAAAAAACACGGAAAAAATATCCACATTTTCCACTGCAACCTAGATTTTAGTACAATAATGCGAGACTTAAAAACTCGCGTTTCTCAGACAAAATTTGCATTTCATTCGAGCTACGGTATTTCACGAATTCCTTCAAGATGACTATTCTAAAGGTTAAGAACGTAATATTATTTTTCAATTGAAGCGCTTCGTAAACTCGTAATACGAAGAATAATTCGAACGAAAACGAACACGATTGCTATACCTGTCTCTCTCGTGTTCACGCTTCGCCATGAAAGCAGTCACGAACGGAATGGTGGGGGACGGAATGGCAAAACCGGCAAGTCCGTTTCACGCAGTGGTGGGGGGAACGGGACGAAGCGAACCATAGGAAGATCATACGGAATGGTTATCCGTCACGCGTGTATCACGTGCTCGCTCGACCGGCCGGCATCTTTACCGTTTCTTGCCTTTGCATCGAGGATTGGATTTCTTCTGCGTTCGAACCTAACGTTGTCTAACCTGCATTTTTTCGCTTAAATATCGAAAGTAAAAATCGCCCTTGAACAACTGGTGAAATTGTTCGATTTCACGTGTGAAATCACGTGGACGGTGATTTTTTAATAATTGAAAAAGACACGCGCGTTTCTAGCAGACCTTGAGATAACTGAAGTTTAGATATTGTAAATATAGACACACTATACGTATATCCCGAGGATTGATTTATGGTTGCTGAATTATTAGCAGTCTTCTCTCCGCTTACATAGGTGCAAATGGGATTTTGCACTCTGGTGTCAAGGTTCTTACTGTACATCAAGGGACTAGGTAATTGGATTTTTAGTAATAAATATTACAGCTTCCTTTAATTAAGGCTTAACTTATGATCGTAATTTTTAATGTAATTTTGAGAATTTATAAGATTTATTTTATTTTTAGGAGAACTGTACTGATCATTCTGACACGTATTTTGACATTGGGTAAATACTTGTTAAGCAATCCTGGAGGTTGGAGATCTTCCGTTATCAAACGTTTAAAGAGTTCAAACTGGTTCTAAGATTATTCCTTTACGATTGAATAATTTTAACACTTATGTCATTTCCAACTATTCGGGCCATATTTTATCGTCAATAACTTGTAATTATATATACATTTCCAAATTTAAAGAATAACATTAAATGACTGATATTTAAATCTACGATAAATTGAAAATAATTTAAAGTTAAATTGCATTTTATTAATTAAAATGAACTGATTCTGCGTTATGGTTCGTGAATTTGTTTTCAGGGCATGAAATTTCTACATGTACAAAAAATGTTCAAAATAAATTGGAAAGCGTGTAATTGATTGAATTTGTACTCTAAGTTAAAGGTATTGGAAATGATGAGTTTTAAACAAATTAAAAAGGAATGAACTTCACGTATATCCCTAAAGATGATCAGACAAGAACAAATAATGCTAAAGGATTTACATGATTATTTCTTCCAATGAACGACGAAATTTATTATTTATGACAATTATATTCATATTAACATGGAATTTGCATGTGGAAAAGGTTCTAATAATTTTTTATTAAGAATGTTATGGAAAGTGCCTAAGGTCCACGTGATTATAGCAATGGAACCTTAAATGAAGTTGAGAAAAACTGATAAATATAGTCGGGATTAGTCAATCAATGTCTTCACGTTGCAAAACGATACGTTACAAATCGTGCAAATAGCTTGGGTATATTTATCATGGTTTATTCGTCACGATTGACCAATATTATAAAGGTGTTTCACCCTTTGCGATTTTCGACCTGTTTGCAACCGAAAAACAATTATTTTCTTTCATTTAATTCATTTAATTATTTAACACCTTTAATTTATATCATTTAATTTATATTATGTCATACGTATCAATTATTTTATACTTTATTATACAAACCAATACCCAAATGAATACATGAAAGATTGAATTTCGTTTCGACATTAAAATCATAAAATTATTCAAAAACCAGTGGTTTCCTGTATTTAAAAGATAAATGTCGCCCATTAAAGATAATCGGTGAATATTCGCCATTGCTAAGTTTGAAACGACCTGTCTCAAAAATTAAGTTCTGTCTCGTATTTAACTGAGTTCATTGCTGTACCATTCGACATGAATCACTAATTGTAAGTCGTGACGAAACTGTTATAAAAATTTCCACGTGAAATCACTTATTGCTTGCCAAGAGAACGCATGCGTGCAACGGGGAAATATTTATCAATTGACATAAACGCTTTTTACCTTAACAGAGTATGAATTATTTAATTTATCACGCCATTTTATTTCCTTATTTATTGCATTCTTTGCTAATCGATTACGGTAGGTCAAGAAGATAGCAGAATTTATACAATAGCAAATTTTATTTATTTTTATTAATATTTTACACGTTGATTTGAGAATTGAATTAGTAGTATCATATTATGTTTGGTAGCAAGTATGTCATACATTGTGCCCCTGCCTAATCATTTCGTAACAAATAGCGTAGTGTACGTGTGCATGCACATCTACACTGTCTTATTTTCAACCATGTTATATTTAGCAACCAGGACAGTTTAAACTTCGCTATTTAGACGATTATCGTTTATTTCTGGGACAGAATAAAAGAGTTCGACTAAACATTATACTACTATATCGACATCTCCATTTTATGATACAAATTTCTGCAGTATGTCACATAAAATTCAACGAATTCAAATTTTATGTTATTACTCAGAGATACTACAAACACTAATATCGTTTTTCCTGTATTAAGTTTAAAATTAGGAACCGATAATTATAATAATTTCCTTAATGACAACCGATAACTATAATATTAATACTTTTATCGTTATTTTGACTCAGTTTCATTCACCGTTTTATCACTGTTATTGTAAGATAATCTAAATCATTATCTTTGCGTCATTTGGCTCACTGTTAATTTGTAATTACATCATTATCGCGTGCAATGGTAAATAATCGTCATCAAGGGAACGCTATGTTCATATGTCATTACAGTTCCTTTTCATATTTGTTAGGAACAACGTCAAAATAAATCTGTAATATACAATCTTCATCGATTATTAAGATACTGCAGAAATTTCTAATTTTGATAATATTCGTAAAATATGTACCGATGCAGGGAACAACTGTATTCTACTTTAACGTCATCTTTTCGAAAATTATCCCGTTGCGTAAGAGTATGCAGCATCGACCAAATGCTACGAATGCGTCACCTATTATTTACAGCATAGAACTGAACACCATACTGCTCGTTCGATAAAGGCGAATATATTTCCAGCGGGAATATTGAATTTGAAAATGAACTCGAAGTTCTATCTTTTAATTCATTAAAAATAATTAAGAGAAAAATACACTATGAATTATAAATGAGCGGTTAAAATTAGAATTTATTTACATATATTATAAAACAAACAAAAGCAGTCGTACGATTAACAATTACATTTGCAAGCTTTTGTTCTCGTTAATGATTCAGATCTCGTGATTCATTCGATCATGACATATTTTCATAATAAGGCATTCCAATTTAATTGCATTATTCAATACTCTGTTCAGTATCGAATATGAATATTAACACATCAAACTTTAGTTTAACCAACGTCGAAAAATTCGTTTTATAAATTTGTTGCATCTATCTATATTGCAATCAACTGCATTCTAAATAACATTCGATACTGGAAAGATGCAAGAAAGATATTATCATTCATAATAAAACTACAGTCTACTACTCCGTTATCAACGTTCACCGTTGCTTCAGTGTCTTTTAAAAATAACTATTGGATCTAGGTCACCCTACAACCATTACAAAATTTATATTCGTATTCGAATCGTCCATTGCCCGAATCGTTATTTCCATTAAGAATTATCCCGTAAAACTAAATAATCGATTCCCTTGCATCGAATCAAGAAATATTTTTCAAAAATTAACCCCCAAAAATCACATTAAGAGAGCAATAATTAACTTAAGAATTAACTAGAATAAATAGAACCGAGGTTAAAAATTTAACTTCTACGTCACGTTTTGCACAATTGAATAACACGTTTTCTATGTCAACATCTTAGCAGAAAGAGAATATTCGTCTTAAGACGACACGAGAACAGGTGTGTCGAGAGTATACACGGGCACACTCCGAGTGCAGTGTAAATCACGTCAGTCGCGAGGATACAAAGGTTATGTTTTCACTTTCGAAGGAAAACCGGAAGAATCTCTAAGTGTCACGTTGGAATGAGAATCAGGAAATAAAATTCGTAATCCGACGCAACACTTACGAGACAGCAAAGCAACCTAACGATAATAAACGAACACACGTTGATCGCTGCATGGAGTCTGCACGAATGTGATTCGCGGTCGGGTGAGGATTTTGGAGACGCGCGAAAATACGAAAGCGCGGGAACAATCAAATCGATGGTGAGACAATTTAACGCAGAAGGAAAAGAATCGAAACGATCTTGCTATAATTTCGCAGGTCGATGGTTAATATAGAGTAGGTACTCACGGTCATTCGACGATTAGGATCCGAACGAAGATCTAGCCGTGAACACGACGTCTTGGCCACTGATTTCAGACACCTTAGCTAGGTTATATTAGACTGCAGCTCGTATTCGTGCCACCTCAAGTGCGCTTCTGGCTGATCCTCGCTTTTCAACTGCAACTATATACGAAGACGAGCTCTATCGGCCAACAAGTGATTCTAGATAGCGAGGCCCCTGCCTGACACTCTCATTGGTCACTGGATCGTGTATGTACTCGTCTTTCAACGCGATCGTCGCCGGGTCGTTCCGGGTCGATCTTCACCCCGAACGAAGAGTTCATCTGCGTCGAGGAATTCATCGATCGCCTAGCCAACCACGTTGATGGGCCTTCGTCTTCTGTATGCACGCTTTCGGAGTCCTCGTGACTCGTCTGCGATCTTGTGCTAGTGTTCGTGACTGATGGAGAGACAGTGAACTTGAACTTTCTTTCAAGAACTCTGGGGCAAGGCTTGTTTCAGCCGACAGGTTTGTCGCACGAGGACAATTTCAAACGTCAAGATACTCTCCTCTGCAATCAGGATCATGCATACCTGCGACTAAACGGTGTGAATAGCCCTTTTCTTTTGTACGTCACACGTGGTATGGGGATAAAAAGGTACATGGGAATTCCAATTAGTGTCCTGATAATTGAGTTCACTTTCGTCGTGCGGTGGGTATCGTTAATTGGTCTTACCTTGACGATCTTATGAGGCTTTGTAATGTTGTTTGGAATTTCTGTCTTCTTTCTGTACCTATTGTGATGTTTACATACGTCTGATGTATATTGCAGTGATATTTACTTAGAGGAATTTGGGAAATTGGGAATTGGTTGTAAAATAATTTTTAAAATTGTTTTTGTAATTTTGTTTTGGATGGAATATTTGGAAAACTCGTGACCTCGTGATTGAAAGGAGGAAAATATGGAAATGACTCTGTTTCCTCTATTTGTCGATCAATCTGGGAAGTACCATCGTGATTACTCGAGTGATGTAATTAAGTTTCGACATAAGGAAATGTTACTCACCTGTCTATTCATCAAATTGGGCATTGGGATATTCCTTAACTAATATGTGTCATTATTTATCGAAATATATGAAATATCTTTGTACAAAATTTGTATTGTTTGATTAGATTAAAATAAAATTATATTGTTCTTTTATTTTTTCAAAATTTATTTGCAATATTTGGCTGAGCGAAATATTTGTGGAATTATTAAAAATTCCAATTTCCTAGTAAGTATAGTGTTTAATTGTGCAGTTTGCTGGTAAAGAATTTATTTGATGTATTTATTTATTTATTTATTTATTTATTTATTTATTTATTTATTTCGTATCAAGTATGTACCAAAATAATATTATTTTATTCTGTGAATGTATTAATTGTATTGTAATATATGTATATAGACAACAAGTTAATTTGTGTTAGTAATTTGTCACGTGCTGCCAACTTTTTCTGACCATCCTTCTGTATCATAATAATGTATCGAATGTTTCATCTAATTGGAATTCGTTATCTGGTAACGTGATTTATATCTATAGTACGAAAATGTTACGTTAATGTATTGGTAATTTATAATATATTGCTCCACATTAATGTATATTCAAGAAAGTACCTGACTTGAAATTAAAAAGGAAATAAAATATTACCATATCATTTTACTATTATATTTTTATTTAGGCTAGAAATTTCAGTTTACAAAGATGCAATACAATTTTATTTGCAAATTGGAGTATCCATACATTTATATTAAAATACACATGTTATTTCCAAAAAAAGAAAATCAGTGTTTGTTGAGTTAAAAATTGGATTCTTCTCTTATGATATTATTCTAAGGTTCTGTATAAAAGATGATGTCTTCTTCATTAGTCAGATGTATATCTGTTGCCAGAAATAGTAATCGCAGACGTACAAGTAAATATATTAAATATAATAGGTATAATAATAGATATAAGAAATAGATGGATCTTTTGTGCAATAGTGACAATAGTGTCATAGTGAAATTTCGACTAGATATATCTGCAACAATGTGACCAATTATTTATTTATTATTGTATATTTTCAACCTAACTGATAGGGTATACATTTGTCACCTGTATTTACTCAAATTCATGATTTTATAAGAAAAATTAAATTTGCTTAAATTCAGTAATGCATTATAAAAATAAAATTTTCAAAATAAATTTTCTAAAATATCATTTTTATTGAAAAAAGAAAAAAGGGAAAAGTTCGAACTTCCACCAAAATAAAAATAGAAATATAAGCACAATATACAGTTCATTGATATAACGTTATAGTTCAGGTATGCTTCGCACAATTAATACCTAAAATCGTGTTATCTGTCTTATTTTTCAGTCGCATTGATGGAAACAAAAATACATTTATCTTTATTTTCTACATCCCCCTATCTCCCCGTTAACTCACCCAGAGAGTCAGCAACTACTCGCTCGCCATTTTACTTTTACCTTATAAGGGCACATTACGTCTCTGAAAGCTCTACTCTCGATTGTCAACAACGAGGATGCATCGCGTCGTAAAATGCAACAAAGCATCGCTTCTTGGCATTGCGCAACTGAAACGTGCATGCACGTCGCGTATCTATGTTGCAAATTAATCGAATAGCGAGCAATGATTTATTAACGATGCATCCCATGCGGAATGCAACGCGTTCTATCACGTCGGTTTAGAGCGAAACGACTTCGATGTTAGCAATTAACCTTATCGATCCCGATTAATCGAGGGTATGCTGCGTAATGAGACTGGTATCAGGAGGTCGTGAAAGAGACCATGCTTTCCTGGGCTTGATGAAACGTGCTTTGTTCACTGATATCTGCTCGATGGAAAAGCGCGTCATCTGTTTATAGAAAGCGCGAGATAACGCTGACTTTTCGAGACGCTTTGGTTACTCGTTTCAGTATCGTAGCTTCTACGTCGCTGAGTCGTGAAGGAAACGATTAGGCTGTATCTCGGCTGTATTTGCGTTTTATAGTACCTTGGATGCACGGTTTAAGGATAAGGCGAATGCTGGGTAATAAACTGCGGGGATAGGCCGAGAGTTTCGCATGGACTCCATAATCGTAGAGTGCAGGAGAAAGCTGCAGTTGCAGATTTTGCATTTATCGCAACATGGAAGTGATAAAAATATGAAATCGATTGGGAGTTGAAATTAAATAAAATTGTAAAATTTTATTTTTGTGTTTTACGAATTAATTGTATTTTTATTCATAATTTAAATTTATTTATACTTGCTACAGAGTTTTGTATTTATTGAAAATGAAGTATCGTAGTACATAGTGACGATTTTGTCTTAATTTAATTACTTACTCTCCGTGGAGGCAAATTTTGAAATCTCAATTCTCACAGATAGATAGATATTCACAGATAGTGAAAGAACAGTCCAATCATAATTATAAAATATAATATCTATTTTTAAATATTAAATGAAAATATCGGATTTTATCTGCCATAAATCTTGAAGGGAAAAATAATTAATTCGATTAGTCGAGGTAAACTTACTTTTCTGAAACCTAGAACCTTCGAAAGTATAAATGCAGCCGTAATTTTATTCCTATAATAATTATAGTAATATAATAATATATAAATATATAATAAAGTACATTACAAATTTCTACGTTATTAATAATATATATTCAAAATATTATTATATATTAATATATTATATATTATATTCATTAACACGGTGCATGACAATTCGAGTTCAGGATTCTTTTCTGTACTCCACACTGCGCTCTGGCGGAAGCAATCAGAATTACGTACTTAGGTAGAGTTTCTAGAAATCCGTATTACTCCTTGCTCTCGATTATTCAAATACTTGTTTTAAATTCGGAATTTCCGAAGGGTAAGTCTGTCAGGATAGTTCGTTGACCATAGAGTCAGACTAACTGGAAATTCCACATTTGTTGGCAAACTTCATTTACTTCCTCTCACTACCATGGAAGCCGCCTTATGTGTTCAGCGGATAAGGGGGCGCTGAGAACGTACTGTGCGTTCGAGAGAAGAAGACCCAGCGTGTTTACAGTTTCACAGCTGATTAACTTCGCTGACACTCCCTTGATCCCCAGCAATGTTCGCTATTGACTGAAAACGGTGTCGAGGATCATCGGTTGTGAGGTTGTAAACACGCTGTGCCTTCTTTTCTCGAACGCACAGTATTCGAAAGAGGTAGACGCCATTCGTTACACACGCTGTTCGCTAATTGGAATTTTTTCGAGTATCAGCTAACCTGCGTGTCTTTAACATGAATCACTTCAAGGTGGCACTACAAGTTAATAATCGTGATATATACTTGTATGGAAAACTAGGACAGGATACTTGGGTAAGATAGTTACTTCTGGCTTATTGTTAGTCAGGTAAATACTTGGGTGAGTTTTGTGGTATAAAAGGAAATTGTTGAAATTTATATTTCTAGTTATATATATACATATACAATATATAGCATCTAGTGACGAAAATTTTTCTAAATATTAAATATTTGTTTATTTTCTTCTTATTATTTATTGGACATAGAGTAAAGAACATATTGTAAAATTAATATTTCATTTTTTAATTTAATATTCCTTACTTTTTTTATTAATCTTGTTATTCCTTTCTATTTTTAGATATTAAATTAAAAGCATATTTCAATGTTAGAATTTTATTTTTTTAATTTAATACTTTTCTAGTTTTTTCGTTTTAATACTGATTTTACTCATTTCTTTTAGCTTATTGAATTTTTAATAAATTAATTAAAACGTTAAGGTTCCACTCTTTTTCATTGAATATTTTTCATTTTCTTATTCCTTTACTCGTACAGAGCCAGTGATACCCTAACAGTTCGTGCAATATCTTCTGTTTCACGGTCTTCTGTCACGATATTATTGTCTCGGCACGTAACAGCTAATTAAAAGTACAAATTATTAATTCGTGCGTACAAAATCGCACGATGTCCAATTAATCGATATCGTTCTGTGCGTGACGGCTAATTGAAAACACGAATTGCATATCTGTCGTACAAAAGTCGCAAGACATTAACACTAGTCGAATCGTGACCACTTTGCGATCAATTACGTGACCTATTATATTATTCGCCGCAATTACCAACTTTATTCATTTATCACTCCCAGTCAAAAGTTCTCGAATGATTCATATGGTAATAAGTACGACGCGATTGTTAAATACGTGGCTATTGAACTGCGAACGTTAAATAACAAAGATGATGCCTGTCAAGGTTTCTGTATTGTTCCCGAGGCCAATTATGTAACAAATTATGTTAATTTTATTCTTTGCTTATTTGTTTCCATTATACTCATTTTATTCTCTGCCTTTGTCGTTTATTTCAGGAAAATTGTTTATTTCAAGATAAAAGGAAAAATATTTAGAAAATTCTATCTATTGAGAACATGCAGCCATACGTACCATCTTTGTTTCAAGGAAAAATTGAAAATACAAATTTGTACGTATTATTCATTTTTATCTCTATCATTGCTACGAAAATTTTTAGGAGAAAATGGTTTTGTTAATTAAAATAAAATCCCAAAAACGTGGTACAGTGTTAGTTCATCGAGGTAGCCTAACTCCTTAATTTAATAATATCTGAGTGAGGATGATTTCTCTACTATTCTTATACTGTGACTCTCTAATAGTGTCCAAGACCTAACTCGATCTAATCACTATGAATTATTCTGTCTGCGTGCTCTTATATATAAAATATTGAAATAATGAAATGTCTAATTAGGTGTCTTAGTCGATGGACTCAGAATCTTGTTCAGTGTGAGAAATTATGGCAATACAGGAGTGTCTCTAATCACTAGTCAGAGGATCTTCATTCAGATATAGATATGTACAAAATATATGCATGATTTTATATGCACAAAAATTTATTTAATTTTTCCACAATTTTCTTCCTACATCTACAATCTTGTTATATGGTGCAGTTTTACATGTCACATGTTTCATTGCAATATAGCAAAAGTTACGTATGGTTCATAAAAATGACATTTTCATTATGCAAAACGTATGCTGTATGCAAAATACACAGGACAGGAACTATATTTTTATAGTCCTCTAATGGCAGAATAAATTGCTGTCCAGACTCCATGACTTTAACTATTTACTGTGAAAATACATATGCATTTGCATAAACATTTACTGGGTACTATTTATACTCGTGCATAATTTAAACTCTAAACCATCTATTCAATGGAGCCATTTCAAAATCGAATGATTAGTCTCACACTTTGAATTTTTTAAATTTTAGTGTCAAATTAATTAATGGATGCTTTATTTCTTATATTTAAAATAGAATTATATTTTTCGTTTTATGCAGTTAAAATAAAGTCAAACTAAAACTTAACCAAACATAAATTTTGTTATCTTAATTGTTCATTGTTGTCTACCTGGTTCTCAAATCTTAATATTAAAAATGAGATTGCTATACATCTGTTGCTATTGAGCAGGTCAAGTCATTCAATATTCAAACAGCAATAAGTTTCTAATTTTTCTATAGGTAATAAAGTTTGAAAAATAGTAAATTTTCTGATTCGTATTATAAACGTTGATATAGTTATTAGCTTAGACGAGATCATGTGATGGAGTAACAGTTCATAGGGTAAATGACGTTTGTATAACTCACAATTCAACTGGTCCATTCACGTGTGTACATTTGCCTATTATTCTGTTTAATGAAAGTTATCAATGGAAGCAATTTTTCAATTACGATTAAAATTATATTTGAAACAGACGAGACTAGACTGTTGAATCAGAAACTACGAGGTTTGCTAGTTGTTTTCGGTATTCTGTGGTAAGTTAAAGTTGAACTGTTCGACCTACTTGGCCGTCTGCCTATGAAACGAATCCTTATCGTGCCAGCACATTGCATTCATAATATGTACTCGATTCTGTAAGTCGAAGGAGCAGTGGTCTGTAGATAAAAAGAAAAAAAAGAAAAATAAAATTATTTGCGAGAAATAAATATATTGGATGTCTAGTAATTGCCCTACAGGAGTAGGGTACAGGACAAGTGTTTAATGAAATAAATGCTTTGCCAAAAAATTTTGAATTACTCGTGTTGAGTGGCTTTAGAATGATAATTAAACGTATTTTTAAGAAATGTTTTCCAATTTTTAAATTTTCAGGTTTTTAGATTTTTTGATTTTTAGATTGTTAGATTTTTATATTCTTAGATTCTTAAATTCTTAAATATTTAGATTTTTTGATTTTTAGTTTGTTAGATTTTTATATATTTTGATTCTTAAATTCTTAAATTCTTAAATTTTTAGATTTTTAGATTTTAGATTTTAGATTTTTATATTCTTAGATTTTTAAATTCTTAAATTTTTAGATTTTTGGATATTATAAAACACTTATGGAATTATTTAGAATGAATTAAAAAATGATAGGAAGTCGTAGGAAATTAATTTTAAAAAATATTATACTTGGAAAAATGGTTTACTTGACACGAATAAAACTTTTGGACAGTACTGTACATATTAAAGCTGTAGTTACATAATATTCAAAATGGTCATCAATTTCCCTGTCAAGAATAAATCTGACATAATTCAACTAAAAAGTGTAATTAATCATAAAACTTTCAACGATTCGACGTGAGTCAACGGTTATGTAAAATTGGATATTTGACACATAGATACTGTACTCTAAAATCCGGGAAACATTCCTCGGATGTGTTGCAACTAAAAATACCATACCAAAGACGTTTTAACGAATTCGTCTGTCTCTCTGTATCACAGCGAATCGACCTTTGTACTTGTAACAAATGGTGACCATTTTAAACATTTACTATAGCTTTAAGACGTAAGTAGTGCTAATCTTTGATGGTTTTTATCTCATTAAGAATTCGTTTTTAATGTTACTTTTATAAAATCATCAAACACGTTTCGTGAATTACCAAAATATAGTTAACCTAATTAAAAAGCTATCTTTTTAATTAAAAATTTTATTTTTGCGATATAAATATTACATTAATGCTTCAGCATCCATTTCCGGTATGCATGTTTCTTCTAAAGCGTGTATGTACACTCAAATAAGAAAAAATTTGCAATTTTGGGGATTTTATCAATATTTTAATGCAATTATTTAAAATAAGTGCCATTATCACTATAAAAATAAAAATAATAAAAATAAAAATAGAAAATCATTATATCAGATGTAATCTGTACCTTTAGATGATTAAATAATTTATTAAATTTGGATGTTAAAAAAGTTATTTGAAATGTAAATGCATTAGACATTTTATAAAATATAAAGCAAAACTTTTTAAGGAATTATAATTTATGAGATTGAATTATTACTAGTACCATTGATATAGAATTTTTCTAGGGAATTTTAAATTTTATATTCTACTTCAGAATTATAATAGTCAAAAGAAATTTGTAATATTGTTTAATTTTCCTGATACATATTTTATTCTGTTTTTATCAATTTTCCTTGGAATATTTCTGTTCGTTGAAATATTGCCACATGACACGTATAGTATCATTTCTTACTTTTATCTTTCTCATTTAAGGACCTTCTCGTAACCTTAGAAATGGATGAACGATGATGCGATATTCAGTAAACACGTCTAGCCAGCTATCTAACCGAGATTTTATATTTTGAATTTCCTCTTAATCGAATATCGTATATATCTAAATTCTAAACAATATTCATAATATTAATTTATTTTTCCAATTATACGAAGTGTGTCAATTTAAAATATACTTATCGTTTAGGATCTCTAGTCTTTCTTATTCTATTTTGGTATTATTGCAAAAAATAAAAAAAAATAAAAATTTAATTTAAAATTTACGAATTAAAATTATTTATTTAATTAACGCTATTACATTACGCGTATTTTACTCTTACCAATCATAAATCTTTCCAGACTGTCAATTGCAAATGTATAAAAACGCAAATAAAATGCAAAATAAAATTTTAAAAAGGAAAATTAAATAACTATTTTTATACTTTTTAATGCGAATAAATATAGTAAATGTTTCCATGATTAATATTATAGATAAAACAGGGAAAAAATTGTTTGATGAAATTAACTTATGTTGTTTTATTGCTAGAGGGAACTACTATTTTGATAGAAATTTAATTGCGTAATGAAAGGCTTCGAGATGAGCATAATATAGTTAAAGAGAGGGGGTACTAAGCGTACGTGCGCGGCTTATCTTTGAAAAATGACATCTTTCACTGACTATACGCAAGTATTTACGTGCAGGGTTAAGGGTCTTTAATGGTGAATGATACGAAATGAACTGGTATTTTCTGGAAACAGTTTTAAGAAGAGAATTAAGAGGGTCAATGCTAAACACGCGCATATCAATAATTATTAGCATTAATTATATCGCTAAAGTAATTGCAGAAATCAAATTTTAAAAAATTTGCAAATTATTTTTATACATATAATTCTACGTTTCGAAAGAGTACCTAAATTTCTCCTTCTTTATTATTTATTCCTAAATTTCATATATATATGAAAAATGCAGTTTATCTTTTTACAGAAAATATCTATTTTTGCAAATATTTTTATTGCTGCGTATTTAAATTATATATATAATTATATTAATTAAATTATGTATTGTGTATATTAAAATTCTTAGTTCTAGTTCACAATTTTTCAAATCTATGCATTTATACATCTATTTTATGGATACACATAGGAATTCTTCGCTCATTAAAACACTCGGAAATTTTTATTTACATGTTGTTTATTTTTGTATCTATGTTGTCTATTTTCATATTTATTTTTATTTTCACTCGTGTATTTTCACTTTTGTTCTTCATCACGTTGCCAACCATGAGGTTTCGTCTGCTCGGTTATTATCAATTACATAAATCGATTCGTCGAAGTGTGTTTTGCACGCGCCACATGCAGATAACAAGAGCTTCCGTTGACTCGTCAATAAAGAAGTATGCAAATAGAATAAAATTGAATGACAAAAACAGAAATAGATCATGTTAATCCTACAGGAAATTTGACTCTGACTGAACCAGGATTTCCTAGAACACTTTGCAAATTGGTCTAATTAATTGAACGATTAATACTAAAAATACCAGTGTTTTGTATTTAATACCTATATCAGAACGAGTTCATATATTTCGGAAACATGATACTAACAATAAAATATGCATTAACGTACATTCACATTTTATGACAAAAATAATTCATCTCCTTATTATTTTTGATAACAGGAAAATGATACGTATAGAAAATTAATTGGCAATTGCAATCAAATAAAATTACAAAAATGTTATTTCTTACTTTACAAATTATTGGGTTATTAGTATTATCTTATATTTTATATTAATATTATATTATATTATATTATATTTGGTATTTATTATGGGTTAATAAAGAAATATGTAATTTTTTCCTTTAAAAATTCTTTAGCAAGTAAAATATTTATTTATTTATTTTTAGCAAATGTTTATTAATAAGACCAGGAAATATCGTTCATTAATGATCATTTAGACGTGTAATACGTTTGATTAATTATTTTGTCTTTGGTATTTTTTATTTTGATTTGATATTTCTTCCCGTCTTTTTCATTCGATTTGCCTTGATCGTAAGTTTTCTTGATATGATCCATTTAGAAAGCGTATCTGCATTGCAAAATATCTCGAAATTTTGTTTTCCTATTACGATTATTTAGCTTTGTTAGCACCAGTATATTTACATTATCTTTCCACGATAATACGTCGTTGCATAATTTTTATTTTCCGATGAGAAGTTTTACATAGTGCGTCTGACATTGTCAGTTTCAGTTTTTAATTTCAAATTAATACACGTAACACACTGCACTTGCGCAATCTGATTATGTCATATATTTCCTATTTTCCTTACTATTTTTCATTCTTTGTTTCTAATCCCCTTTATTTCTTATTTATTTTTTAAATGTTATTGAACTTTATATTTTCTTCATTTGTAATCCATCTTCTATTATTTATTTAATTAACAATGTGAAGATGTAGAATTTTGCACACGTAATTCTGTTACAAATATTGATTAAAGAATTCCATATATTTAAATAATAATATTTTATCATTTTCATAGCTTTAGAATTATAATATAAATATAATATACACATTAAAAGTGCCTTATTTTGTAATGCAATTTGCTAATAAATTCAGAATTTACTAACCTTGTCATAATTTTACATCATAAATGTAATGAGGGATTTAATAATAATTTAAACGTGGAAGTATAAATATTAATTAAAAAATTATTAAATGAGCAAATTGAATAAATAAATTTATAAAAAGTAAAGTGTGTAGCCTGAAATTATTTTTCTATTAATGCAGATTAATTTTTATATTACTACGATATTTTATACTCCTAGTTAACGAACTTTTCTAAAAATGGTGCGAGATAAATGATCTTCATATATCGAAATGATCACGAATTCCACGAAAAAGAAATCAGACAAATTATACCGTCATGAAATACAAGCAGTGTCACGTAAACATTAATTTCTACGTCAGTCGTGTTAAGAATCAACATTGTACAATCTCTGTATTAAAGATAATTTGTGTGGATATCGATAAGTACAATGTATCAAATACTGCTTAATCATAAATGCTATATCCCTTATTAATATACAACGTTCTAGGAACTTCTACGAAAGAAACCAATCGAATTCAGGTTGTGTTTTGTTTCAATTATACACAATAGTACTTCTCTACATTTGTATGTATGAATATTTTCTTTATGAGAAAGTGTTCATTAATTTTTGCATGAGTGTTAAGTAAAGAACTGAAAGTAATTACTACTCTTTTATTAGAAAATAGTTATTAGAAAGTTTGTCATCAACAATTTACTAATGATAAATTGTATTTAAAATTATATTCTTCATCTTCAGTGATCTGAGATGGTAAACACAGTTCGCATAAATAAATAAATGAATTTTCAGCTTTCGAATCTTTTCTATTCTTTATATTTTTATTATAATTTTTGAATAAGGTATTTAACTATTAAGTTATAATTTCTGTGTTCTGTTTAAAAGAGTACCTTTTTTTAAACAACTTTTGACAATCAAATTGTATTTAAATATAGTTAAATATCAGAAACAGTTCAAAGTATAAGAATCTTAATCACTGTATCTCTAATAAAATATTTTGTTTACTTCAATTATAGCAATGTGATGTGTCAAATTTCAATTACACTTACGAATTATAAAATATCCATAAAATTGCGAAATTTACAGAATTTTTGTATATTTAACTAATTTCCTGTTACCTGAAATTATTAATATAAGCACATTTACATTAAAAATGTCTTTTTATTTTATTACTGCAATTGTGTTAGAACAAAAACTGAATAAACATAACTTTTATTATTTTATTTATTTATTGGTATCAAATTTTAGGAAATATGCAGTTGTATAGCTCAAAAGATATTGAAAGATACAACTCTAAACATACATCGAACGGTTATCATGTTTTGACAATAATCTACGTCTTTACATATATCGAGGACAAAGTTCAAGAAAATATTGTGAACAGTTGAAATTTGTTTTCTTTATTAATTGTCATTCAATAATCGCCAAGAACATGACTTTTGTTCAAAATGACAGTCTACGTTAACTATTACCTATTTTTCCCAAAATTATTTTTACTCTCTGCCTAGAGTACTAATAATAAGAATTTTAATCACTGATAATGATAATTCTTCTCTAATAAAATATATATTCCTTAATATCTTCTTTTTAAAATAAAATCACATTTATATCCTTCATTCAAAAGGGCTCATAACCTAATATTTAATGTAAAAATAATTTTTTGTTTTCAATTAATTACATGTTCCTTATTTATTTATTATTCTTTATTATTTTTTCTATTTTCTATCTATTATAATGGATACGTAATTTCAAATTTCAGATCCTTACGACGTTCATTACACCACCATATTGATTTCTGCAATGTCGTTCAAGTCTACGCCTGAGAGTAGAGCATTCAGTCGTACACCATGCATAGCAGTCAGCTTCATCAAGGGGCCACGACACTGCTAGTGGTACAGGCAAGTAATTAAGCCCACGTTGCAACGAAATAACAAAACTCATTTATTAGTTTCAATATCGTAATTACGATGTATAATAAAGTAGATTCGAATAATTTTTGCATGAAAAATTGATTATTTATATTGTTAATTAATATTTTTAATTTTTACTTTTACCCTGTATTATTTTCATATAAAATGACAAAAATAAGGAAATGAAACTAAAAATTTCATGTTGTATTATCGAATTTGGATTGTCTTAATATTTTGTTTTTCTAATAATCGTTGTAATATCTATTATCGATTTTTCAGGTGTATACTCCTTGCCACTCTTTTCTTGCAACATGTTTTTTCGTTAAAAGCGGAAATTCCCATTAGCTTAGTGTTTGCTGCAAACAGCAGGTATTATTACATCAGTATGGAGGAGTTCTATATGTGTTTCATTGTTTTGAAAGCAATAAAATGGATTGCTAATATTTATGATTCTGTTATGTTCCTATTTATGTAATATGTATTTATTCTCCAGTATATTTTACTAGAATTTTGATCAATTTGTAAAATGTAAATGAAAAAAACAAAATGTATCTGTTATATTTAATAATCACTGGTCCACTTATCATGTTTTTGAAATATACGAATAAACAGGTACGACGATGCCGTCACTATATGCAAATAGCAAGAACCACAACATGGTCACGTGCATTCTTGATAACGATTTATTCATAAATTTCTTTGCTAGTATTTTTCACATCAATCTCTTTTTTGATATTATACACTAACTATATCTCCGTTTGATTCATGCTAATTCATTCTAGATTTCAATCAACATTTGCAGTTTTCTTTCTGGTCAGTTGGTTAATATCAAGGCTACTCTATTTTCAACAGTATATTAAGTTATGGTCAAATATAACATCAAGACATATTTACTTAAATTTTAATCTTTTGTTACATTTTTAACATATATTGCTTCAGTTATATGATATATATGTGGGAAAAATGAAAATAGTTTATTGATAGTAATTAACAAAATTAGGAAAATTTGTAAATGAGAGTAAGACTACAAACTACACTATACAATAAATTTACCTCTGTCTAAAATTTGTAATATCCAATGAGTAATTGTTATAGAGCTTACTTACCTGGATATTAATTCATGAACGAAATTAATAATAATAATAAATTAATAATAAATTAAAATTATTAATAACAAATTGTTCAAAACGTGAATTTATAATAAAAGTAAAAAAATTAATAAATTACTTGAACTTGTAACATATGTATGTTAAAATCTACCTATAATTTGCGAAAGGTTTATAAATTATTACATTGATTGTTAATAACAAATTAATATTGTTAATAACAAATTGTTCACAAGGTAAATTTATAATACAAGTGAAAAAATGAATAACTTATTGGCAATCACTTGAATTTAAAACGTACGTATGTTAAAATGTATCGATAATTTACAAAAAGTTTATAAATTATCGCACCTATTATTAATAACAAATTAATATTGTTATTAACAAATTGCTTACAAAGTACTTTTATAATAACAATCAAAAAATTAATAAAATATTGACTATTAAAGCGAAGAAATAATAATTAAGAGAATCGGTATAGTTCGGCAATTTTTGATCGTGGTGGGGAGTGCGACAGACCGGAGGCTATATAAAGGGCGACGCGACACGGCACAAGTCATTTGTCGGTTCGATCTCGCGAGTGTAACATCTAAATTTTCGTAGTGCGCGAGGGGTGGGAGTTCGAAGTGAGGTGGGGGTTGGCTACCCCCACCCACTTCCCACCCCATTAAACAATTTACTAATAATTTTTTTATTCTTTTCAGATATTAATAATTTTTTTCTTTCAGGTTTTAATTTTTTTTTCTTTTTTCAGATATTAAGTATTTATTTCTTTTTCAGATATTATTTTTCGATTCTATTTATTTTTATTTGACAATTCGAATATTTCGTATAATATTCGAATGTTTCATCGATGGTTTGTTTATGTCTTATCGTTGGGTTGTCTATATCTCATCGTTGGGTTTTTTATGTCTCATCGTTGGGTTTTTAATAATTATTTTTTTATTTTCAGCATTTAATTACTTTTCTTTTTTCAGATTTTATTTTTTCTTCTTTCTTTCGATCTTTACTTGACAATTCCAATATTTCGTGTAATTTTCGAATGTTTCGTCGTTGGTTTGTTTCTCTCTCATCAATGAATTGTTCTTTCCACTTGGTTAATCTTCATGGTTTCTATTCGTTCGTTCTCTTTCCTACTAATCCGTTTCCTTTCAGGTTTATATTGACAATAATATATTCTGTTTTAGCTTTTAGGTTTCTCAAGATTCTGTTTGCGACACATCAATGA